>NW_006408876.1:2159878-2180173 GCF_000296735.1 Chrysochloris asiatica | reverse complement strand
GTCCTCGCCGCCTCTGCCGTCCCCGCCGCGGGTTGAGTCGGCCGAGGGGGACTCCGAAGACTACGAAGAGTATGAGGACTTTTCTCAGCTTCCCGACACCCACAGCATCGCCTCGGACGACTCTTTCTACCCCGCCGCCGACGAAGAGGAGCGATGCTTCTCGAGCGGGGAGGGCGTCCGGGAGGGAATCCCGGAGGCAGCGACCCTCCTGCGCGCCGCCTGCGCCAACGACGTGGAACTGCTGCAGGCACTGGTGCGCCGGGGGCCGCGCGCCGAGGAGGTGCAGGAAACAGACCGCAACGGCCGGGTAAGCGGGCGCCCCCCAGAGTTGGGGTGATTCTCCCTTTTCCCCGTCGCGCCACCACGATCTCGCGGTTCTTGGGATCCGCGTTAGCCGTGCAGACTTTTCGTCGCTCTCTGGACTAGCGGCGTGTTGCAGCCTGGGGTGATCTTCCCGTCCCCGGCTGGGGGATTAGGGTAAGAGTTCCCTCCCTGGAGCTTACCGCGTCACGGGAGACCAAGCCAATTCACCCTCCACATTGCAATCGCTTGTTTTTAACCCCCGAGTCCGCCCCGGGGACCCGCGCCCAGGTTGACGCTTCTTGCGCTGTCTGTTCAGTCTGGGACGCCACTGTTGGTTAAGCCTGCTCCTTAGCGCCCCCCTCACGCCCCCATTTGCCCCCTGGGCCCTCGCACTGCCCTTGCCCTGCCTGACTTGCCCCTGCGCCAGCCATGCCCCTCCCCCCTCCCGACCGCCTGGTGGCCCGCGTGGCCCCAGCCAGCTTTTCCTACGACTTGGCTGTCGGCAGGGTCGCCGCCTAGAATTTAGACCAGTCGGGGTCCCTCCTAGACTGGGCCTGGGGGAGGGCAGCGGAGGGCGCGCACCCGCAGAAGCACAGGCCAGGGCGGGACGGGGCGCGGTGTAACCACCCTGGGATTAAGAGACTGCAAAAAGCATTTCGAAAAGGAAAGAATTTGGTGGTCATGCCCCAAAAGTCTGTATCTGTGTCAGAACAGCTTTGTCACGTGGTTGTCATGCCAGTTCAAGGTGCTGCGATTTCAGATTCAATAGGAAATTCAGGACTAGGATGCTTTGGATAAGGAGCCGCCACTTGGGTGTTCTTACTTGGGGACTTGGGCCAGAGTGCTTTGGTTCGGATCTGGTCTGGACCCCACTGAGGCACACGGGAAGCTGGGAGGTTATCAGAGTTTGCCTGTCCAGTTGTTTGTCTAAGGACCCAGCATTTGAAGTTGGAGGAAGGGTTCCTGACTGTCCTACCTTCATAGTGGTTACGAATCGGGCTGCGAACCGTGAGGTCAGCAGTTGGAAACTACCAGCTGTTCCGCTGGAGAAAAATGAGGCTTTCTACTCCGGTAAAGATCGACAGCCTCGGAAACCCTGTGCAAGGTCACTATGAGTCGGAACCGACTCCATGGCACACAGCCACCACCAACCACCACCACCCCTCAGGCCTGAGGAATCCAGACCTAAGGACCTAGACCTCCCAGCATTGTCATTTCCTGTTCAGTGGCTTCCTGCCTGGAGGTGTGAGGAGAGGTTCTTGTGTCTGTGGGGACCCTTGGGTGATGGCCAGGGCTGCCTCCCTCCCTCACTGTCACCCTGTCACCTCTCACCCTATTCAGCCAGCTCTACTTTCATTTTCTTACCCGCCAACCCCCCCCCCCACCATTCCGTCATCACACAGCCCCTCTCCCCCCCAAGAGCACTGGTCTGGCGCTGTAGGATTGCAAAATCTGTTTGAACCAGGAGGTCGGTAGTTCAAACTTAACAGCTGGAGCTGGGAAACCCCATACTGGGTCACTGAGGCCGAACTGGAACTGACTCGATGGCACTTAACAACAACAACTTTCATTTTTTCGGGTCCTGGAGTGTGACACTGTAGGACTGCTAACTGAAAGGTCAGCAGTTCAAACCCCCCTGCCGATCCTGGAAACCCTAAACATCACTATGAGTCGGGACCAGTGCAACGGCATTTAACATCAACTTTCATTTTTACTAAGGTGTGTTTTCACTGATAGCTGTTTATGTCAGAAACCTGTCTTGTGAAGCCGGTAACCGGGCTTCACAGTTTCTTAAGACTGCTCTAAGTGGGTGGCTTTTTAACAAGCAGAAATTTATTCTCTGACAGTTTTAGAAGTCTGAATCCAGGCCACCCAGCTCTGGGGAAAGGCGTTTTTTTCTCTCTTAGCTCTAGGAGAAGATCTTTGTCTCTTTGAACTCTTGTTCCTTGTTTCCTTGGAGAACTTTGTGGTGATGTGGTGTCTGTCTTCCTCAGTCTTTTGTGTCTACCCAGCCCTCTTTACGTCTCAAAAGTGATTGGTTTAGCTGCTTTTTGAAAACCCTGCTCAGGGTTACTATGAGTCAGAACTGACGGCAGTTAACAACAACACGCAGATAGATAAGGGCTCATGCACATGGTCAAGAAAACCCTGTTCCCCAATGACATTATATCCACCAAACCAAAGCAAAGTTGATTCTGGCTCATGGTGACCCTACAGAACAAAGTCTGAGCACTCCTTAGGGTTTCTGAGGATGTCAAGCCATAGGGAAGCAGCCTGCGGGGTTTTCTCCTGCTGAGTGGCTTGGTGGGTTCCAACTGCTGAACTTTTGGTTGGTTACACACGGAGTTCTTTAACCCACAGCCTCAGCAGATCTCCTTATAACTCACTGTCATCAAGATGATTCTGTGTCAGCCACTCTGTGGAGGGTTTTTCCCTCACAGCGGCTGGTGAGTTTGAACTGCTAATGTTTCCGTTAGTAGTCCAGTGCTTAGGAGTTCCAACACACATATTATTTTTTTGTGGGGGACAAAATACAACTTAGAACCCCCAGGCATGTTTGAGGAACCTCCCCAAGGTCCCAGAGAGTTTTACCCCAGTGCTGTGTGTGTGTGTGTGTGTGTGTGTGTGTATGTCTGTGGGTGTGGACGAGTGACTTCAGTGGGCAGAGCTGGCATTGGCAGGGTTCAAATCCCCTCCCCATCCTCTTGGAAGCTCCAGTGGGCTCACTTTATCTTTTTGACTTTTTTTATGGGGAAATGGCTTTGCAGCTGAAAAAGAATCGTTTGGATCTTCTTTCCAGCAGCAAACGCCATAACTCATCCCCGGGCGTCTCTTGAAAACCTGGTGTCTCTTGAAAACCCCTCCCTCAGTTGAGAGGCAGGGGTTAGGCATCCACCCCCTTTCAGAGTCTCAGTTTCTCTATCAACTCTGCCAATCACCTGGGTTGGTGGGCAGAAAGTACCCCAGTGCACACGAAGCTCTGCCAGCCACCCAAAGCCCCCTAGACCATCTGTCCTGGTTTCTCTTTCAGCTCTCAGTTCCCTTTGCTAGGCATAGCTTCTGTTCTCTGTGGACCGTGAGGGAGAGCTTGTCTTCTAGGATTTTGTTTCTGCATCTCTGCCTTTTTGCTCCTCACCAAATAAAGAAGGATAAATGACAGGTAGCCCCCACACCAGAGCCCCTGAGTTCTCTCATCTTCTAATCGGAAGGAAGCAGCTGTGTGTTTGTGCTTTTAGGGAAGGGCATCCTGGGCTTGTCATTATCTTCTTATGCTTTTAATTTCATCATCTCCGTCTTCCCGAAGCACCATTGGAAAGTGGCTGGAAAGCCCAAGTGGACCACACAGCAGCAGATGGAGCCTTGAACTGCAGGCGTGTTTGCTGCACACCTACTGTGTGCACTGCACTGGGTGGGCGTGCTGGGAGACTCAACAGTGAATCCAACAGCCTCGGCTTTTAAGGCCCCACATGGTGCCAGCGGAAGGTTGGACGTTTGAGTCTACACGGAGGCACCTGAAAGCCCAGTGGGGCACAGTTCTGCTCTGACTCTCATGGGGTGGTCAAGAGTGGGAGATGACTGTTGGCGTCAGGTTCATGTTTTGGCGGGCGGACTCTGAGTGAAGAACCGCGCTTGGCGATGGTGATAGTTTGTGAGGAGACTGGAGGGGATGAGAAAGAGAGTATGTGGGGTCTGGGAGCGGAGGGCAGTCCTTGAAGACTAGAGAGAGGGCATGTGTGGAGGGTGATGTAGCCAGAGGAGATAGGGAGGGAGGACGTGGACCCCAGGGATAGAGAGGGTGTGCTCTGGCTTCGGTGCAGCGCAGAGAGAGGCCCGCTGGACCACATCACAAGAGGCAGAACCTCTGCTCAGGCCTGGTCCTCGGCTTGTCCCAATTCACTGCGCCACTAGGGCATCTTCTCCAGCCTAGGAAGCCCTTGTGAGGAAGTTCATCTCTGTCTCCTAAGTTCACAGCACACAACTACGGTGACAGTGAATAAGGTTAAGGCATGCGCTTTCTTCTGCTGAGGGTAGGTAGGCCTGAGCACTTGGGGGAGCAGTGGTTAAGCACTTGGCTGCTAGCCAGAAGGATTGGGGGGTTCAAACCCACCAGAGACTCCAAGGGAGAAAAGAGCTGCAAAGATGGTTGCTGTTAAGTACCTTCCACTCAGCAACAACTCTGTATAGGGTTTACAAGGAGCGTCTGGTGAGTTTGAACTGCCGACCTTGTAGTTCAAACTGACTTTGCTGTGCAGCACCACACCAGGACTCTTCCTGCAAAGGTTATTGTTGTAATAAGTGCCGGCGAGTGGGTCGCGACTCACAGTGACCCTGTATAGGGTTTCTGAGGAGCCACTGTTGAGTTCGAACCGCCGATCTTGTGGTCCAGTGCTTACCCTACAGCGCCACATCAGGACAGCCTAGAAAACCACACGGGACGATTCTCATCTGTCCTATAGGGCAGCTTCTGGCAGGCGAAGACAGGCATGGGGCTTTGGGGAGTAGAAGAAGGGAGCCTTGTTGTAACTACAGAATCTTCCTTTCTGTACCTCCTAGGTTTCTATGAGGCGAGCAGCTGTGCTTGGCTGTGTTTGTCTCTGATGCTTCAGTAAGAATTCCTTTCTGAGTTGCCAGGTGTTTGGCTTGGGGGTAACTAAGGATCCAATGTGTTTTTGTTTTGTATTTTTCCACTTTTTGTTGTGAATTGAATGAAGGTTTACAGAAGAGATCATCAGTCCCACATGTAACAAAATATACACTTCATGTCATTACAGTTATTACAATCGACTCCACGTAAGGATCCAATGTGTTGTGTTTAGAAATAATAATGAAAAAATCTTTCCTGGCTCCTGAGTTTGTTAGAATATCTGTGTGATATAGTACCCAAATTTCTTTCCAAAATATTTGTCTGTGATCTAAAAGGGTTTTGTAATGTAACGTGCACCGGTAAATATTTGTACAATGCTTTTGTCTATCCCCGGCTGCCCCCTGTCTGCTCCTTTTGTGGTGTTATCTCACCCGCTGGTGTGGGATCCTACGGGCTACCCTCAGCTTGTCTTCATGCTTATCCCTCTCCTCCCGCCCATTACCCGAGGCTCCCCTCCACATCCCAACTGACAACAAAGGTTTCTACCACTTCAGCTGTTAGGGCATGGCAGTTTGAATGTGACACCACTCTGGGGCCAAAAAAGGCCCAGTTCCACTCAGTAGAAAATCTTGTGCTCTTGTTTGGGTATCATTCTGATCCTGCATGCTGAAATTCCAAGACACATTCTAGGTGATGTTTTTTAAAGAGCCCACACCACACATCACATCCATGATCGATCTGGGAGTGGGGTGGGAGGGATGTCCTTTTACACTTTTTATTATTCAAATAATGTTGTTGTGGTTTGGGTAAAGGATAAGCACTGGGACGCAAGGTTGGTTTGATCTGCGAGGTTGGCGGTTCGAGCTCACTAGTTGCTCATCAGAAACCCTATACAAGGTCACTAACGGTCAGAACCGACTCAGTGGTACTTAGCAATAATGACAGTGAACTCAAGCAATTGTGAGGATGGCTCAGGACTGGCAGTGTTTTGTTCTGTTGTAAATAGTGTCGCTATGAGCCAGAACTGACTCCGGGACACCTAACAACAAAGAGAAACTCAGGCGTACTGTTTCCCTCTCCTCCCAGCCTGTTATTGTGAAGTGCCCTCAAGCTGGCTCTGATTCATAGCAACCCGTACAGAGTTTCTGAGGAGGTAAATCTTTCCAGGAGTTGGTGGGCTTGATCCACGAACCTTGTGGTTTGCAGTTCAGTGCATATTCTACAGCGCCACCACACTCTCCTCCCAGCCTGGGTACCACTAATAAACTTTGGTCTCTATCCGTTTTTGATTGTTCATATCGTGCAGTAATTTTTCTTTTGTGTCTGGCTTTTTTCTTTACTTTTCTATATTCATAGTTCCTCAGAATGGAGTTTTTCTTGATGACTGAATATGATTTCTTCCTATGGGTAGACCATATTTTGTTTATCCATTCTTCTGTTGATGGACACTTGGGTTGTTTCTGAACTTGAATTGTTAATGCTGCGCTGAACACTGGTGTTCAGGTTGAGTCCTTCTTGCTTTTTAGTATCTTGGGAGGCCCATGCGTATCAGTTCCCTATGGCCACAATAAAGCTGCACAGAAGAATCATCCAGTACTAGTATATATTGTTGTTGTTAAGAGCTTTCAAGTCAGTTCTGCCTCATAGCAACCCTGTATTGAACCCAGCAGCCCAAGCCGACCTTGCGGTCCAGTGCACCTACCCGAAGCACCGCACCAGTGGCAAGTATGTATTTAACATTTGGCCAGGATGGCTCTGCAGACCTGGGTCCTGCTAAGCTGCTTTAGCTGGATTTGCTTGGTCCAGTAGGTGGTCAGTTGTAAGTGGGAAGACCAGAGAAGTCCACTCAGCTCCTCCATGTGACCTCTCATCCGCCAGCAGGCTCGCCTGGCCTGTCCTCATGGCAGAAGCAGGGCTCCAAGAAAACAAACCCCGTGATTCCGACCCCCTGAGGCTTCACTCAATACCATTTCTGCTGCAGAAGGCCACAAAGGCCAACCCCAGGTTCAAGGGCAAACCCCAGGTTCAAGGGCAAACCCCAAATTCAAGAGTTAAGAAAAACCGACTCCTTCTCAATGCAGTTACTTAGCAAGAGGTATGGACAGACAGGAACATTTGGTAAGCAGTGAAGAGAATAAGGGTGAGTTCTGCTGTGAATACCGCTGGAGTACCCCCCTCAGATGGAGTATCTGGTTTGTGGTGGGCTGCTCACTGTTGAGTTTGGAGGAGGTGTGGCTGGTTGGAGGGCATGGAACGCAGTTTGAGGGCTAAGGAAGTCAGGCGGTTGGAATGTTAGGTATTGCTTCCACATTCTTTTGTGTGTTTGTGGAATGAACAGCAACCGAAGTTATAGTCAATGGCTAGAATGTCAAATAGAAGCTACGAAGCCACTGCTTACACATTCTCTTTAATGAGACCACATGAATTCAGGTACCTCTTTGTCATTTAGGAAGTTTACAGGAAATAGGCATGGAGCTTAAGGACAAACAAATTAACAAAACCCTCCCTTTGTCTTAATGTTTAGCTGTTTCTGTTATTAATAGGAGTCCTGGTGTAGTGCTGCAGGATAATGCTCTGGACCGTAAAGTCAGTTTGAACCGTAAGGTCAACGGTTCAAACCCACCAGCCACTCCTCAGTAACCTCAGACAGAGTCGCTGTGACTGGGCACTGACTCGACGGCACTTAACAACATTATTATTAAGGAGTTCTGGTGTGGCGCTGTAGAATAAGCATTGGTTCACAAGGCCAACTTTGAACTGCAAGGTTGGTGGTTCAAACTTACCAGCTGCTCCTTGGAAACCCTATACTGGGTTGTTATGAATTGGAACTGACTCGACAGCACTTTATAACTACAACAATTATTAAGGGACACTTGCCAAATAGGCAAATAAAATCGCTCAGTAAGTCTGGACTTTTACAATGTTGGCTTCCCCAGGTGTTACAGATTTTATTCCGGTGTTCGCTTTTAAGTGACGAGGGAATTCTGTTCTCTTTGGGTTTCTTGTGTGATTGATTGTTGGAGCAAACAGGTGTCCACACTTGTGGTCCAGACTTGTGTTTCTCATGTCTCATCTCCATCCCAGGTTTTTTAAATATTGAGGGAATATCCATTGTTTCAGAGTCCTGGTGTGGCACTGTGGGTTAAGGTGCTGGTCTGCAAAGTCTGTGTGAACCGCCAGGTAGGTGGTTCAAGCTCACTAGCTGCTCCTCCTCGGAAACCCTATACTAGGGTCATTAGGGTTGGAACTGACTCAATGGCACGTAGCTACAGCAGCAATCCATTGTTTCAGGGGTTAATGATGTTCTGAAATGAATTTAAAAACAAAATTCAGAAAACTTTAAACAAGGCCAAGCAGCAGCTTTTAGGTGATGTTGTTGTTAAGTGCTATTGACTTGTTTACAACTCACAGTGATCCTGTATAGGGTTTCCAGGGAGCGGCTTGTGGGTTTGAACCACCGACCTTGTGGTTAGCAGTCCAGTGCTGATCCTGCAGTGCCACACCAGGACTCCTTACCATTAGTGTTGTTGTTGTTGTTAAGTGCCATTGATTTGGTTTTAACTCATAGCAACCCTGTATATGGTTTCTGTAGAAATTCTATTGAACTACCAGTTTTGTTGTGGTTAGCAGTCTAGTGCCTATCATGAAGCGCCACGCCAGATAGGGGTCAAGATTTCTGAGGCATTTTGTGCCAGGTGGTTTCAAAGACACAGTGCTTCTCACTGTGATGCATGTCAGAATCTTCTGGAAAGTTTAAACAAATCCTAATTCCCAGGCGACATCCTGGGAGAATTAAGGGGGAGGGTCTGAGGGTGGGACCAGGATGCCTTTTCTTTCAGCTCCCTGGGTAAACCCCATTGTGCAGCCACAACTGAGTGGGGTGGGGGTGGGGTGCTGGTGACTCAGTGGGACCTCCGGGCAGCAGCTGCAGCGTCTCCCGGGGCAGGGGTAGAACGTAAGCCCCCGCACAGATCCAGGCACCCAGGGCTTCTGGCTACAGTTTTCTAGTCAGCCCTCGGTGTTGCTGGTCTGTGGTTTACGGATGGGGTAGCAGGCTCAGGAGCTGAAATTGTTCCCCCCATCCTGTGATCCGTAGGGTTTCCATCGGCTGCTTTTAGAAGTTGATTCCCAGAGCTTTCTTCCTTGTCTTTCTTAGTCAGGATGTACCTTTGAAACCTATTCAGCATCACAGTACCAGACAAGCCTCCACGGGTCAGATGGGTTATGCATAAGATGCTTTGAGCCTAAAGGACCAGTTAGCTAAATTCATAACCACGTGACATTCAACCCAAGCAATTACAAACGTAAGACAATGTGTGATTCTCTTTCATTAAAAACAAATAAGAAAAATGTAGAGGACATGTTGAACTGAGTGACCAAAGTCTGTTTCCTTCAAGACTGGGAAGCTAGTCTTCTCCACAGCCTGCTGGGAGAATGTTGTGTGCTGGGTGTGTGAATAAGGAGTCTGTGGGTTGACAGTAGCCACTGACACCCTGCCTGGCGCAGACGCCCCATGTCTGACTGTGTGTGGCATCTGTTTGCGGATCTTAAGGCATCAGATTTGAAGATGAAGGAAGATGTTAAGAATCTTTGGCGTCATAAGGTACCTGTATTCTTAAATGGGTTTAGAAGAGATGATTTTTTTTACATGGTGTTCCTGAATTTGAAGCACGTTTGAAAAGCTGTTGTTAAATACAGTTGAGTCAGTTCTGACTCATAACAACCCAGTGTAGGGTTTCCGAGGAGAGGTTGGTGGGTTTGAACCGCTGACCTTGCAGCTGAAACTGACCTTACAGTCCAGCATATTATCCCGTTAACTCCACACCAGGACTCCTACATGAAAGGCAGTTCTGACTTATTTCTACCAAGTCAGAGGTACAGATGCGAGTGAGAATCCGCGGGACAGTGGGCCTGGAGGCTCGGGATTGTCTGGGGGAGACGGGATTTGAGGACCACTAAAGAGACACGGGACACGCTGGCACAAAGATAGGCTCCCAAAGGCCTAGTTGATGTTCATTCAGAGCAAACGCAGGCACATCTGCACATCTGGAGAGGGGTTTCCAACTGAGACACATCTGGAGGGGGCTCTCCAACATAGGGGTGCAGAGGGGAGGCCTCTGTGCTCCTGGGAGGTGCCAGCAATGTGTGTTAACTGTCATCAAGTCGATTCCAACTGGTAGCCACCCAATAGTATGGGCAGTGTCTTCAGGGTTGTCCGTATTTACAGAAGCAGAGTGCCACTCATTCTCCTTCAGAGTGGCTGGTGGGTTTGAACCGCTGATGACCTTTTTGGTTATCAGTCCAATGTTTAAATCACTGTGCCACCAAATGTGTTAAGTACATAGTATGTTGTTGAATGCCTTCGAGTCGGTTCCGACCCATAGTGACCCTGTATAGGGTTTCCAAGGAGAGGCCTGGTGAACTTGAACCACTGACCTTGTGGTCCAAACCAACGTAGCGGTCCAGCACATTAAGCCACAGCACCACACCAGGACTCCCTTATAAATAGCTGTTGTTGTTGTTAAGTGCCATCAAGTTGGTTCTGATCCATAGTGACCCTGAACAGATTTTCTGAGGCTGTAAATCTTTACAGGAACAGAAAGCCTCATCGTTCTCTCATGGAGCAGCTGATAGTTTCGAACTGCTGACCTTGGCGGTTCACAGCCCGATTCGTAACCATTAAGCTACTGGAGCTCCTTTTATAAATAGTATGTTTGTGGTTAAGTGCCGTCAAGTCGATTCCAACCCATAGCGACCCTGTGTAGGGTTTCCAAGGAGCAGTTGGTGAGCCCGAACCACCAACTTTGCAGTTCAGACGACTTTGCAGTCTGATTCATTAGCCCACAGAGCCACATCAGGACTCCTATAAATAAGGGAGGTTATTTTCTGGGACAAGGGAATGCAAATAACGTTGATTTAAAAATGAAAGCAGGTCAGGGAATTCTGCAGAGGAGAAGAGCCCGTCTCCCAAGATCACGTCCTCCATGGATTCGTTTATGCAACCTTCTTGGAAATGATGCAGTTCTGGAGATGGGAAGTAAGCACGTGGCTGCTCAATGAAAGGTCAGTGGTTCGAACCCACTAGCCCCTCTGCGGAGAAAGATGTGGCAGTCTGCTTCTGCAAAGATGACAGCCTTGAAAACCCCATGGGACAGTTATTTGAATCGGGATGGATTCCATGGCAGTGAGTTTGGTCTTTGGTTTTTGTGCCCATCCATCTCCTTGGGGGTCTTCCTCTTTTTTGCTGACCCTCCACTTCACCAAGCATGATGTCTTTCTGCAGAGACTGGTCCCTCCTGCTAACACATCCAAAGTACATGCAATGAAGTCTCGTCATCCTGGCTTCTAAGCAGCATTCTGGCTGTACTTATCATTCTTCAGGACAGATTTGTTTATTCTTCTGGCAGCCTGTGGTTTTTTCATTGGCGCGCACACACACACAATGAATAGTAGATATTAAGTAGACTGCACTATTGCTTCTATGGGTTCATTTCACTTTTAGCCAAGGATAAAATTGGTGCAAAGTACACAATTTACAAAAGAGAAGTAGTTAAGAAAATGCTGTGTCCACTTGGCACAAGGACTCGTTTGCAACCTTTCAAAGAGGTGGTAGAAACCAAAGTGTACCGAAAGGGAGGAAAGAGATGAAGGTATACCTGGGGTGTAGTCCTTGATTAAGGCTGGGCGGATGGAGAGACTCCATCTGAGATTTAGAGGAAAATCAAAAGGGCCCAGACTCATAGCCTCTAGTAAGGGAAGTGTTTCAAGGTTTTGCAAACACTCTCAGCTTCTAATGTTAAGATTGGAGGTTCGAATCCACTTAGAGATGCGTTGGAAGAAAGACACAGTGGTTTACTTAAAAAAACAGTTACCCGTTGAAAGCCCTGTGGAGCACAGTTCTATTCTGAAACACTTGCGGGCACTGTAAATTCTGATCAACTCCATGGCACCTGTTTCCAGGAGGGGAAGGGTGATTGTTACCCCGAGAGCTGTCACATCCTTCTTTTTCTTTCTTATTACCAACATTTTCCTTGAGGACCAGTTGGTGCAGAGCCTTGGGATTCACTCGCTGCAGAGGTGGCTGGGGCATCCTCCAGCCAGGCATCGGAAAGGACACGACCTCGCAATCTCATCAGAAAGGTCCATCTGCATCCTTTCCTTCTAGACCTTTCAGCGTTTGTGTTTTAAAACATCAGGGACAATCGTCATCTGCTAAAAATAGCGGTGGTGACGCAGCTCCTCAGTGTGTTGGCACGGAGGCTGGCATCCTGTTCTTTGATGTTCGATAACCGGCAGGCTTCGTGGAAATTCCTTCCATTTTCAGCAGAGCCAGGCTGTGCCCAGCTGAGTGGTGGGGACTTGAAGACTCTGTGTTCTTGGGGTCCTGGAGAGTCACCTCCTCCCTGGCCACCATGCACCAGAAGACCCCGAAGTTTGGAGTGAGAAGGTCTGAGGGATATAAGGGTCACATTTCAGAAAGTTGGTGTAGATGATGAGGGGCACAGGGGAAGGAGCCGGCTCTGGGCTGGGTTGTCACCTGGGTGAGGGAACCGGTTCTGGGGTATGTTGTCACCAGATGAGGAAGCCGGCTCTGGGCTGTGTTGTCACCAGATGAGGGAGCTGGTTCTGGGGTTTGTTGTCACCTGGGCGAGACAGCCGGCTCTGGGCTGTGTTGTCCGCTGTCTGGAACAGGCAATCTCTGAAGTTCTCTTTGGCTCCCCTCCCCTCCATGTGTTGGGATGGGTGGGAGGCCGCTTGCAGTACACAAGTGTTGGCCTGAGAGCTGACGGACTCATCTGGTTGACCTTGGATTGTAGCCCTGAGGACTGGTCAGCACTCGTGTGTTGGGTCATCCCACTAAGCATTCCTCACGACACTCTGATAGACCCCTGAACCCCAGGGCTTGCCCATTAGCAGTATCTGGACACCGTTCCCTGTAGGAAAGCTGCTGTGTTAGGTTTTACCACCTGGTCCTGAGAGGGAAGCATTGGTCTAAACTTAGTCCCTTAAGCTGGGTCTGTTGTCACTGAGAGGGCTGTCACCCAGTGGGGGTGGGTTCTGGGAGGGACACAGGACAGATGCATGTCCTGAGGGCTCTTCCGGGATTCAGCAGAGACTTTGATCAGAGAGGCTGCTGTTATTAAATGCCATTGAGTTGGTTCCGACCCATAACGACCATGTATAGGGTTTCTGAGGAGCACCTGGTGAGCTTGAATCACCAACCTTGTGTTTCAAACCGCCTTTGCAATCCAGCGCATTAACCAGCAGTGCCACGCCAGGACTCCTCAGAGATGCTAGGGGTGGGGGATGTGGATTCCCTGTCCTGGTGTGGAGCTGGCGTTAATGCGCTGCATCCCAAAGTCGCTTTGAACTGCAAGGTCAGCGGTTCAAGTTCACCAGCTGCTTCTCGGCAACCCTATACAGGGTCGCTATGGGTTGGAACCGACTCAACAGCACTTAATAACAATAACAGTCTCATATCTGAAAAGTAGAGTAAGTACATTTATTTAAACTATTCATTTACTTAAAATGCATCAGAAAAGCTGTGGTGAATTTGTTTTTTAAGAGAAATAATCCTTTAAAAAGGAGCTCTGGTAACATAGTGGTTATGAATTGAGCTGCTAACCTCAGGGTCAGCAGTTCGAAACTACCAGCTGTTCCGTGGGAAAAAGAAGAGGCTTTCTGCTCCCGTAAAGATTTATAGCCTCGGAAACCCTGTACAGGGTCACTATGAGTCGGAACCAACTCCACGGCACATAACAACAACAACACAATCCTTTAAAAACATTTCTGTGGCATAAGCCAATATGAATCCATTGGGTTTAGAATGAGACACAAGTGTATTGATTTAATTAAAAACAAAACAAAACCAAAACCTCATCTTATTTGTTATAGATAGTGACTTTTACAACAATGACTATACTAAAAACTTTTGTTGTCTCCAAAAATTGTTGCTGTTGAGTTGACTCCGACTCATTGGGCCCCCACGTGTGCAGAGTAGAAGATGTTATTCATTTATTTTAATGATTTCTTTTATTCCCTCATTTTAATTCAGTGGCAGGACCTTTGAAAGGGTTTTGAGATTCCTATCACTCTCTCGTCTTCACATTCGGCAGGTCCCATCCACCAATTTACAAACGGATTGGTTTTTGTCTGTGGGTTTTAATGCAAGTATGAAGGCTGTGCTTGCTGGTCAGTAACGGGTTGTTGAGCAAGCCCTGACTCCTGGTGACCCCCGTGCACAACAGAATGAAACGTTGCTCCATCCTGCGTCCTCTTCATGGTCACCGAGGTGCTCCGTCCCTACTGGGGTGATCATTGCAGTGTTTCCCACCTAGGGGACTCATCTTCTAGCACCATACTGGATAATCTCCCACTGTGGTCCCTAGGGTATTTATTAGCACATTTTCAGAAACGGCTCTCCAGGCTTTTTTCCTAGTCTTATGAAAGTAGTAAAGGAGAAAGGGAAATAAAGTGAATCTCTTTTTAAACGGCTTCGTTGATACACAGTTTGCACACCAGAAGGAGCCCTGGTGGCTCAGTGGTGAAGTGTTTGGCGGGTTTGAACCCACGAGCTGCTCTGCTGGAAAGAGGCTGTTAATCTGTTGCTATACACATCTTCAGCCTTTGAGGCCTGTGGGGCAGTTCTGCTCTGTCCTGTAAGGTTGTGACAAGTCGGCATTGACACAGTGACTGTGGGGTTTGCATAGGGTCCCTGTGAATTGGCATCCTTGGCAGCGGGTTTGGCTGTTGTTCGCTGTCTTCTTTTGTTTTATTCACCGTACGATCTCCCCACTGAAGTGTCAATAGTTTAAGCACACTGGCAGCACGTGTAACTGCCACCAGAGCTAACCCCAGCACATCATCACCCCAAATCTCCCAACTTCCCAGCCCCGAGCCACCGCTGATTTTTTATTTTAATTAAAAACATTTTTTATTGTGAATTAAGTGTAACAGACAAGACCATCAACTTTACATTCAACAAATTATACACTTTGTTTCATCTCAGTGATTACAGACCCCTCCCTGAAACAACAGTTACCCCACTTCCTGCCTGAGGTTCCCCTTTTACATCTTCTGTTTCACAATTGAATAAAGCAAAAGTATTTGATGCACACATACAAAACAAAAAATAGATATTCATTTGAATGTCCAAAAGACACATTTTGTAAGCCAGTCTCCTGCCCACAGGCACACAGCCTGTCTCAGTCCCTGGGCCTAGAGCCCACAGCTGCTCTGTCTCTCCAGGCCACCGCCTCTGCCACCATCTCTGCTGTTACCGCTTTTCTAGGTAGGATCTCACGACCACCATGCTCTTTCTTCTTGATGGTCCTGGATTCTCTGTTCCTGAAATGAAAGATTAACTACTCTCTGCTTTTAGTTACACATCTACAATTACATTTGTGGCAATCACAATTCATCCTGCTAACAATTGTTGTTAAAGTGCCGTCGAGTCGGTTCCGACTCATAGTGACCCTGAACAGGGTTTCCGAGGCTGTAAATCTTTACGGGAGCAGAAAGCCTCATCTTTCTCCTGCGGAGCAACTGGTAGTTTCGAACTACTGACCTTGCTGTTTGCAGCCTGATTCATAACCACTACACTAACAATTACTCACAATTAAATCATAAAATCCTATCACCGTCACCCCTCAACCTCTCACTAGATCCGTCTGGAAAAGAAGAAAACTACTCAGTGGGGAATTCTACCTTACCCCTCCCATTCTGAAACTAAGTACATTCATGAAAGCTTGTAAGCAAGCCACTTCACGTGCCTTTAAAACCCCCCATTTTTGACTTAGTTAATAATGTCTAAGTTGTCCGCCTCTATCAGCCCAGGAAACTGAGGAAACGGGCTTGTTCTTGAAATGAAGTAGCCTTCCATTTCAGTTGGAATTTTGAACAACTATATCCAATAAACGGAAGTCCAGTTCCTCTAATTGTAAGCAGTTTACACTTGCTCACAGTACACAGATCTAAGGAGCTCTGGTAGTGTAGTGGTTACGAATCGGGTCATGAAGTTCAAGGTTAGTAGTTCGAGACTACCACCTGATCTGCAGGAGAAAGATGAGGCTTTCTGCTTCTGTAAAGATTCACAGCCTCGGAAAGCCTGTACAGGGTTGCTATGAATCGGAACCGACTCCACGGTGCTTAATAACAAGCAAGAAATTATTATTATTTTTTTTTCAAACCAAATTATTGTGGAAGGTTTTAATGAGAGAAAACCTAGATCTTTGTTATATAATGTCGACTGTGTCAGTTAAAAGAGGTCATCGTTAACACGACCCTAGAGAGTTGCCTGCCCCACACGAGAGAACGTGACCTTTATGCATCTTTCGTACTCTAAGTTTGTACAGTGTGTGATCAAAAGTTTTGTTGTTAGGACCATTAAGTTGGTTCTGACTCAGCGACCCTTATAGGGTTTCTGAGGAGCATTTGGTGGGTTTGAATCGCCGACCTTGCAGTTAGCAGTCCAATGCTTATCCTACAGCACCATACCAGGACTCCAGTGACCCTATACATTGTTATTGTTGTTAAGGGCTGTGGAGTAGGTTCTAACTCGTGGCAGCTCTGTATAGGGTTTCTGAGGAGCAACTGGTGGGTTTGAACTGCTGACCTTGCAGTTAGTGGCCCAGTGCTGATCCTACAGCGCCACACCAGGACTCATGTGTGTTTAAAATCATGGAAAGTCTTAAGCTTGATCCATTTCACCTCTGGCAGCCGAGTGTTCCTCTTCGTTTCTTGGTAAATTTGGGACCTTCCATTGCTCCCAGCTTCTTCACGGTGGAAAGATGAGGCTTTCTGCTCCTGTAAAGATTTACAGCCTCGGAAACCCTGTACAGGGTCACTATGAGTCGGAACCGACTCCATGGCACGTAACAACAACAACAACACTGCCCTGTCCAGCAGCCTCAATGTCACCTGGGAGAAGTGCACAAGGTATGTTTTAGTGCCGGGGTCTGACCCCGACATAGTTGTCACGAGTTTTTGGTTCACGAGGAGGGGAGATCCAGCTGCGATAGGGATAGCGAAAGAATACACAGACAAACAGAAGAAGGGAGACAATGAGGCACCCCAAAGCCAGGGTGGATACATCACTGGTGGGCAGGCTTGGGACTACAGGCATCATGGCCTCTGCAGGCAGCGACTCACTGCCCTGCAATCTTTAATGGATGCCTTCCAACCCGTAACGCACCGCAATCTTTACTCCATGCCTTCCAACCAGTAATGCACTGATCTTTACTCCATGCCTGCCAACCAGTAATGCACACCTGGGGAGGCTCGGGCCTCTGTTTTATTTAGGGGAGGAGTTTCACACCAAGCTGGGAGGGACTAAAACAGGATACAGCTAACATCAGTAATTTTCCAGACATTCAGGTAACTTTACATTGTACTTCACTGGTTCGAATCCCAGGCCAGCAATTTGGAGTCTCAGGCCCAATTAACATATCTATAGTCCCTGAGGTCAGTTGGGGGAAGTTGAGAGTTCTGCAGGAGATGCCCAGGTGAATGGGCTGCACCTGGAAAAGGGATTAGGGAGGATGGGTTCTTTGTCTATAGAACAAAGAACCTAGAAGTAGCTAAGATATTTTTAGTTAATCCTTTGGAGAAAGGTTTAACCTTGCAACCTTTAGTTAATCCTTTGGAGAAAGGTTTAACCTTGCAACCTTTAGTTAATCCTTTGGAGAAAGGTTTAACCTTGCAACCTTTAGTCTCCGCTTTAGGAAAATATCACATTTATCTGTGGATTTTCAAAGGCTCCAGTGTATTAATTTAATATATATACCTGAATATTAAGATGAAAGCAATTTGCCATTAACTGCCAGTGGCCTCATTTGTTACACTCGGCCCTAGTGGGCCTCGAACCTCTGATTAGTCTTACATGGTCTGCAACATTTTAGGAGCCTCCTACACTAAGCAAAAGGGTGGCAGTTTAATACACCCCAAGGTACCTTGGAAGAAAGACCTGGAGACCTACGGAAAAAAAAAAAATCAATCCTTGAAAACCCTATAGGGCAGAGTTTCACTCTGATACACATGGGGCCATCTGAGTCAGTTGTTGCTTTAGGATATGAGTACAGACACTATTTCGTTGTGGTGGATGTTTACCTAACACTCTCATGACCCCAGGCCAGGGTCAGATGTCACGTTCTTGTACCCTTTGCTGCATCCTTCTCTCTGACGTTGGTCACTCATCCTGATTTATAGCTGTCTCAGGGAGCACATTTCACTGTATAATGATTCACTGTAAGTTCCCCAGGGGAGAGCCTTGCTCATCCCCATCTTCTGTCTTTAAGCTGGAAGAGTACATTGGACGTGGTGATGTTGTTGGTAAGTGCCGCCTAGTTGGTTCCAATCCACAGCAACCTTGTATAAGGTTTCTGAGGAGCAGCTGGTGGGCTTGAACTGCCAACCTTGTGGGTTCAAATCGACCTTGCAGTCCAGTGCATTAACCCACAGCACCACACCAGGACTTAGGTAAAGCTCAAGGGTTGGAGATGTCTTGCATGTGTGAGGCTCCGAGTTTGTTCCCCGGCTGGACATGGGAGGTGGCTCATATATGCTTGTTCAGTAAAACAGGGGTTCCGTGTCTTGTTCAATAAGACAGCAGCCCTGTGTTTTGTTCAATAAAACAGCGGTTCCGTATCTTGTTCAGTAAAACAGCGGTTCTGTGTCTTGTTCAATGAACAGTGGTTCCGTGTCTTCTTCAATAAAACAGTGGTTCCGTGTCTTGTTCAGTAAAACAGTGGTTCCGTGTCTTGTTCAGTAAAACAGCGGTTCTGTGTCTTGTTCAGTAAAACAGCAGTTCTGTGTCTTGTTCAATGAACAGTGGTTCCGTGTCTTGTTCAGTAAAACAGGGATTTTGTGTCCTGCTATCAGGTATTGCAGTTGTTAAGTGCCGTTCAGTTGGTTCCAACTCATAGACATAGGATCTGAATGTGGGAGTGAACATTGTTGTTGTTAGGTGCTATCGAGTCGGTACCAAGTCATAGTGACCCTATGCACAACAGAACGAAACACTGCCCAGTCCTGGGCCAACCTCACAATTGTTGCCATACTTGAGCCCACTGATGTTTTGCCAACCCATTTCTCTGGGGGTCTTCCTCTTTTTCTCTGACCTCCACTTTACCAAACGTGATACCCTTCCCTAGCGACTGGTCCCTCCTGACAGTATGTTCAAAGTATGAGAGATGAAGTTTGGCCATCCTGACCTCCAAGGAGCACTCTGGCTGCATTTCTTCCAACAGAAACTCTACTTAGACGTCTTTACACCATGACTAATGTTCTCTTGCATTGAAAGCTTCATGTGCCCTCAATCAACTTGGTGGCTCCTTGAAGCTCAACAAGCGAAAGATTCTCCCGATTTCTAGCCAAGCACACAATGTTACTGAGTTCAAAGTCAGGAAGCAAATGAGTCATGTCCCGGTACATGGAGATGCATCGGAAAAGCCTCACACATAACACTGCTGTCAAGTTAACAGCAGGCAAACTCATGACTAATGTCCCCAGTACATGCAAATGTGCAGAAAGAGGTCCATCTTTACACTGGAAAGGCCTTTTGCAATTTCAGCCTGGCTCTGACTATCAGAGACCAGTAACAATCTCTTAAATTATGCATGAAGATGCTGTACAGGAAGTCTGACTCAGCACTAAAACACTGAAGTTGGAGTCAAGTTCATGTTGTTGTATGAACTGTATATAAAACAAAGAGCAGGAAGTCATGTATACACACACACTGAGGTATAGAAACTCCACCCACACTGGGTTGCCACCATACACCAGATCCAAACCAGGATTTTTACTCGGGTAAAGAGCCATTCCACTGCCCATCTGTCAGCCTGTTGTACTGGAATGGCTTTAGTGTTAAAATGTGATGCTGGAGGCTATGCCACTGATATTTCTGATACTATCAGGGCCGCCCATGATAGACGGGCTTCAGCAGAGCTTCCAGACTAAAACAGATTTTAATGATTTGGCAATCGTTAATGCTGCCAAAAAGTAGTAGCCAATGAGAACCCTAGCGATCACCACAGAGCACTGTCTGACACAATACTGGCAGGTGAGCCCCTTGAATTGGACGGTACTCAAAATACACCGTGGCCAGAAGAACAGACTTGAGCAGACCAGTGAGCATGAAGATGGCTCAAGATCCAGCGCTGTTTCATTCAGTTGTATACGGCGTCTCTACAAGTTGGAGCCAACTCAACAGCTACCAACAACACAGAGCCCTCAGCTGTGGTACCAGCACCTATCCCCTCTCCTTTATTCACCTAGGGCTACATTGTTTCTTCAGGGTTCATGATGAAAGAAACGCTGCACAACCTGGCATTGGGTGTAGCTCTTGAAGAAGCTCACACTGCACAACCTGGCATTGGGTGTAGCTCTTGAAGAAGCTCACACTGCACAAC
>NW_006408876.1:2153174-2159778 GCF_000296735.1 Chrysochloris asiatica | reverse complement strand
AAGAAGCTCACACTGCACAACCTGGCATTGGGTGTAGCTCTTGAAGAAGCTCACACTGCACAACCTGGCATTGGGTGTAGCTCTTGAAGAAGCTCTCAAGAACTCAACGTCTTCACCATAGACTGTGTTGTGAAATGCGCACCTCAAAAAGATATACTCAAGTCCTACCAACCAGAACTGTGGAATCTGACCTTGTTTAAGAACAGTGTTTCTCTTTGAAGATGGGATCAGTTCATTAAGGAAGCCATACTGGAGTAAGTATGGTGCCTTCTGCATGATGTTATATGAAAGTGGAGAACGGAGTGGAAGCAGATACATGGGGCAAAGACAACATGAGGATGCACCTACAAGTTAAGGAACATCAAGAAATACCCGGTGCTCCTAGAATCTGAGAGAGATAAGGAAGGCTCTTCCCTTAGACCAGACACAGAGAGGGTGTTCTGCCGATGTTCTGCATTTTAAACTCACAGCCTCCAGAACTATGAGACAATAACACATCCCTGTTCTTCAAAGCCACCCACTTTGCAATGTCGTGTCATGGTGGCGCAGGAGAATAAATAAGACGTCATCTTTTGGCTCTTTGGAGACTATCATGGATTGGATTGTGTCCCTCAAAAATATGTATTGTCGGTTTGTAACAAAAGGAGGGGAGTGGTTGATCTTGCAGTCCAGGAGCAGAGGACCCTGGGACCATCTAAGGAGAAGAGGAGAGTATGGGACCCTATCCAAAGAAGCAGTGACGCCAGAGATGGAGACAGAGACAAAGATGTGGAGAGACTGGGGACTCTAGACACAAGGAGGGAGAGGGGCTGTGTGCTGGCGGCCAGGGGGAAGGCTTGCAGGGTATACCCTCTGGTTGTTTGAATGGCTATGTATTGCTGAGTGTTTTGGTGTACATTACCCCCCCCCCCAAAAAAAAAAAAAACACAAAAACAAACAAACAATACAAAACAGAGGGAATGGAAGCAAATGCTGTTGAATGATAATGCACAGAGGGGATTGTAATCGTTGCAATGAAACAAAATATGATAGGATGAGTGTAAAGCTGATGTTCTCCCATGTAAACTATCACTCAATTTACAATAAAAATTTAAAACAAACAAACAACAACAAAGCCTCGTGCTCCATAGCTGTAACAGAACAGATCTGGGTTGCTCAAGCCACCAAGTCTGTGGACGTTGGACACAGCAACCGCAGGAAACGTAACAGGCCATTGATAACAGTCAAGCACAGAAGACAGGTTTCGGGACTCACCGAAGCAGACACGTGCTCAGTCAAGCAGGCCTCCTGGTTTTAGTTTTCTGAATGATGCCCAGCCCTGGCCAAGCAGCCAGGGGTGTGTTGGGTCCCAGCCTCCCCAGGCTTCTGCCAGACATTGCATGTCTTTGGAATGAAGATCAAAATTGGCAAAATGCACAAACGTAAACATAGTGGCTTTGTTTCAACAATGTGAAAACTCAGCTCAGTATCAAAGAGGTGCAGGTCCCTGGGTGGGTCAGTGCTTTACTCACTCAATGGCTGGCGTCCACCCACAGCGCCTTGGAAGTCAAGGCCTCTCGGAGGGACGCTTCTGAGAAATCAGTCTTTGAAAGAAATCCCTGTGGAGGCCAAGCCAAAATAGGGTCCACAGCAGTAGGCCCAAGCAGGAAGTCTAGAGGGAGGCCCGCCTACAGCCAAGGAGACACTGGGCTGTCTTGGGTGACAGCCACTCTGAGGACTTGTATCCTGTTTTCTGAGTTGTGCCTGTAACTTCCAAGCTGATCCTGATTTAGAAACAGACCAACAGAGGGAACCTACAGCCACCAAAAGAAAAGAAATAATAAAGATTAGAGCAGAAATAAATGAGACAGAAAACAGAAAAACTATAGAAACCATCAACAAGACAAGAAGCTGGTTCTTTGAAAGGATTAACAAAATCGACAAACCTAACAAAAGAAAAGAGGGAGAAAACACAAATAACACACGTTAGAAACCAAGCTGATCCTGAATTATAGCCAGTTACTTCTCCATTGGAGTCCTGGTGTGGCGCTGTGGGTTAATGTGCCGGACTGCAAAGCTGTTTGAACTGCAGGGTGGGCGGTTCAAACTCATCAGCTGTTCCTTGGAAACCCTATAGAGGGTCGCTGTGGGTCGGAATCGACTCGACGGCGCTCAACAACAACAACACCTTCTCTGTTGGAGTCCTGATGTGGACTACGGGCTAATACGCTGGACTGCAAGGTCAATTTGAACCACAAGGGCAGCAGTTCAAGCTCACCTGCTGCTCCTTGGAAACCCTATACAGGGTCGCTATGACGAAGATCCCCAGCGACATGGATTGACAAATGGGCTCAAGAGTGGCAACAATTGTGAGGTTGGTGCAGGACTGGGCAGTGTTTCATTCTGTTGTGCATAGGGTCACTATGAGTCGGTACTGACTCAATGGCACCTAACAACAACAATGGTTCAGAACCGACTCGCTGGCACTTAACAACAACTTCCCTAATAAACCCCATAAATGTGATAAAAAAACAGAGGAAAGAAGACCCTGTAACGCACAGTTCCCTGTGACACACACGAGGTTAACCAATCAGTCTGAATAGATTTGATAGCAACTGGTTTGGATATTTTTATCAAAGTATTAAGACTGCTCACACTAAGTGTGTGGAGTCCTGGTGTGGCGCTGCAGGTTAATGCAATGGACTGCAAGGTTGGTTTGAACTGCAAGGTTGGCGGTTCAAGCTCACCACCTGTTCCTCGGAAACCTATACAACAGGGTGGCGCTGAGTCAGAACCAGCTTAATAGCACTGAACAGCAACAACAACATACTATGTGTGTACAGCAATGATAGCCCTCGTTCTACAGCCTTTTCTGAATCCGGCTTGAACCTCTGGAAGTTCTCTGTCACTGTATGCTTGCAGCTGTTTCTGTATTACCTTTAGTAAAACTTTACTCACATGGGACATCCAAGATATTGTCTGATGATTTCTGCATTCCATTGGGTCACCTCTCTTTGGAATGGGCACAAATATGGATCTCTTCCAATCAGTTGACCAGATAGTCGTCTTCCAAATTTCTTGGCATAGCTGAGTGAGTGGTTAAGTGGAGGGTCTGTGGAAAAGAGGAAGACCCCCAATGAGATGGACTGGCACAGTGGCATCAGCAGTAGGCTCAAGTGTAGCAATGATTAAGAGGTTGATGCAGGACGGGGCAGTGTTTTATTCCGTTGTGCGTAAGGTCGCTATGAATTGGTACCAACTCAATGACACCTAACAATAACAACAGCATCATGGTGGGCATTCATTGCTAAACATGTTTATATGGCTTTTATTGGGTTTTGAAACTTGGAAAGTAAACACTAAATGCTATTCATGCTCAGTGTAAAATATCCAAATAACATACCAAGGTAAAATGACAAAGATGAAAACCACCGGCATTTCTGACCTGCACATTTGGAGGTGTAACTTCAGAGACTTTTTTTTTTTTGTAATAAGATATTTGTTTTCTCTTGGCAACATATTGAGAACTGATTTCTATATCCATAAGTAGAGATATCCACGTCATTAATTTTAATGACTGAGTGTACTCTTTTGTTTAGATAGTCTCATTTCTTTAACCAGTGACTGTTGGGCATTTAGGTTAGTGTTAGTTCATAGTCTATGAACAGCACGGTGAGCTGAACATGTCTTTGTGAATTGCTCTAGTTATGGTCAGTTTTTTACTTTGTTCCATTGTGGTCACAGAACATGCTTTGTATTATACCAATATTTTTTGACAGACTTGTTTTGCGACCTACATTTGATCTGTCCTCGACATTGTCTATGTGCACTCATTTGAGAAGAGTGTGTCTTCTGCTGTTGTTGGCTGGAGCCTGCGGTAGATGTCTGTTAGGTCTATGTGGTTTTTAGAGTTGTGTGAGTCATCCATTTCATCACTGACCTTCTGTCCTATATGTTACTGCAAGTGAGATAATGAAGTCTCCAGCTATTGTTGTTAAATTCTCTATGTCTTCATCAATTCTCCCAGGTTTGGCTTCATGTATTTTTGAGATTTGGGGGATTTTGTTGTTACATGCATGCTGATAATCATTACATCTTCTTGGTGGCTTGATCTTTTTATTATTTTTATAATGTCTTTTGTTTCTAGCAATGATTCTGACCTGAAAGTCTCTTTTGCTATTGTTTGCATGGAATATCTTTTTCTTCTCAACTTACTTGCTTCCTTGAATTTAAAATGACCCCTGTGTTTTATTTATTTATTTTTTTAGGTTTTTATTGTGAATTGACTGCTAATTTACATGGGAGAGCATTGGTTTTATACTCATTTCATTGCAATGACGACAGTACCCTCGGTGCATCATCATTCAACAGTATTTGCTTCTGTTCCCTTTGGGGAACAGTTTTTGTTGTTGTTTTTTGAATATACACAAAATCACTCAGGAATATATAATCACTTAAATAACCAAAGGGCACACTCTTTAAGCCTGCCTCCTGGTTGCCAGCACTCAGCCTTTCTCTTTCTATGAGTCTAGAGTCCTCAGCTGCTCCCTTTTTCCGTGTCCCCATCTCTGCCTCCATCTCTGGTGTCACAGCTTCTCTGGATAGGGTCCCGCATTCCACCAGTGCTCTTCTCCCTTGATAGTCCTAGGGTTCTCTGTTTCTGGAATGTAAGACTAATTACTCCTCCGTTTATGTTAAAAAACTTCTACCTTTAAAGTTGTGATCACTGCCATTAGTCAGGATCATACTTTTTTAAAAGCCATTTTGGCATTCTCTGCCTTTTAATTGGAGAGTTTAATCCATTTACGTTAAATGTAGTTGCTGACAAAGATGGGCTTCTGCCATTTTGCCTTCTTTTGTGTTTTTCAATTCTTCCATTTCTATTTTCCTGTGTAATTTTTTTCACCATATATTTTTGAGTTATATTCTTAGTAGTCACCCTGATAATTAATTACAACACTTTAGCTTTTAACAATCTGACTTGGATTACTACCAATTTAATTTCAGTAATACACAAACACTTACCTCCTATGTAGTTTATTGGCCTGTGTTCTACTTTTATAATTGTCACAAATAACACTGTTATGTATTGTGTGCTCATCAATGTCACTGGCTTCTAGTCTCTATATATAGTCTCTATTGAGCAATCAATGGTTAATCTTATGGAAGACCCTTTGCTGCTTTCAAGATTCTCTCATTGTCTTTGACTGTTTTTTTAAAAAAAAAAATAGGTTTTTACTGTGGATTGAGTGAAAGCTTACAGGGCAGATCATCAGATCATCAGTTTTACATTCAACAAATAATACACCTTGTTTCATTATAATGGTTATAATCCCCTCCCTGTACCATCAGTTAACAGTGTTTCTCTCTATTCACTTTAGCTTTTTTTTTTTCTTCAAAAAAAAACAAAACAAACAAACAACAAAGCAAAACAACACTCAGGCATATATAATAATTTACATCTCCAAAGGGCACATCTGCAAGTCTGCCTCCTGGCCACCAGCTCTTAGTCCCTCTTTTTCCAAGAATCTAGAGTCCTCAGCTGCTCCTCCTCTCAATGTCCCCATCTCTGCCTCTGTTTCTGGCATTTCTGCTTCTCTGGATAAGATCCCACATTCTACTTGTGCTCTTCTCCTTTGATGGTCCTAGGGTCCTCTGTTTCTGGACTGTAAGATTAACCACTCCCCTGTTTTTGTTATAAAACTTTTACCTTTACAATTGTGACAGTTGCAATTAGTCATGGTAACACTTATTCACTATTGAATCATACAAATCTTATCCCCATCTCTTTTCACCAGACCCTTCTAGACAAGATGAAAATAATTCAGTGGGGACTCTATGTCTGCCCCCCCACCCCCATACTCTTAAACTAACCTCCCTTTTGAAACCTTGCAAGCCAGTCACTTTGTGCCTTTTTCACCCCCTCATTTTAGGTAGCAAGTGTCAAAGTTTTCCATTCCTGACTACCCTGTGTACAGAGAGGATAGCACTGATACTTCATGTGAAGACTCCTTCCCTCTCTGTTGGTATTTAGAGTTACTACCTCCATGAATATAGGTCAGGTGCATCAAATTGTAGCAATTTACCCACATTTCCTTTATCCAAAAAAATTTGGTTTTTTTTGTTTTTGTTTTTTGTTTTTTCTTCATAATCTTCCTCTAGTTGAGTTCTGGTTATCAAGCAAGCCATCGAGGCTAGGTCAAATGGGTATTGTCTACAAGTTTGGGTGTTCTTGTGCATCTCCCCTCACTTCATATCAGCTGGATGCTTCACTCTCAGCTTCTAGGACTCAGTGGCTATGTCCTTGTCCATGGGCTCAAGTGTCCTCAGGTCTCACCACACTTTGGACCAACCAGACCTTCCTCTTCTCTCTCTCATCTTCAGGTTAACGGAGTCTGGATTGTGGTTGAACTCAGCTCTTTCTTCATTGCTGCCCTTCCCCCTCTTTCACTCACCAGTAGACGCATGTGGTCACCAGCAAGCTGACATGCCTGTTCATGTATTCACTTTCAGTTTCAGTCTTAGAGGGGAGTTTGTCCTGAAGGATCTTTTATTTTATTAAAAAAATTTTTTTAATTAATTAATTTTTTAAATGTTTTATTACGAATTATGTGATAGTTTACAT
>NW_006408876.1:2125985-2150528 GCF_000296735.1 Chrysochloris asiatica | reverse complement strand
TTAGTCTTGGAAGGGGGTTTGCACTGAGGGGACCCGACCACTTGCCTTGATGTTTCCTGGGCAAGCAAGTTGCTTGTTCTTGTAGTAACAGTCGGTCTGCCTATGTTGTTTTATATTGGGAATGATTCTTGCTGTAAAGATTTGTTCCCTCTTTTGAGCTACTGCTTCCATAGGTGTAGGTCAAGTTCATCAAATTGTATCAGAATACTCTTTTTTTTCCTCGTCTTTCTTTGTCCTGAAGGATCTTGATTGCTTGCCTTGATGGCTTCCTGGCGAACAGCTTGCTTGTTCTTGTAGTAGCCAGTCATGCTGAAATTTTTGTTTTGGGTTTTTCCTGATGATGAAGATATATCTTCTGTTGCTCTAGCTGTCCCAGGTTTGTCTGCTTGTCTCTTGCTAGTGGGGATGTCCCACCACAGAAGGTTCTGGATGGGACTCAGGATTCCTTCTAAGGTCCTATACTCTGCAAAGGCTTTGCAAGAGGCCTATTTTACTGGACAAATTCTAGAACCCTTTTTAGGTATTTCAATCAGTTATAGGCTGAAGATGGCTTACATGTTTTTCTCTAATCATGTTTCCCAACATTCCCTTCTATCCCACTCAAGTGTCCATTTTACAGTAGTAGACAAGGTAAACCAATATTCATAATAAGGTCAAGGATTTTAGTATTATTTCCCCTCTTTAAGCTATGCCTAGATCCCTGTATTACAGAGCCCTGTTGTTCCAAGGTTGAGCATGCATCACTGTTTACCTCTGTCCCACTTAGGCCATGCAAACCTGTCTCTGTGTTCCCCTATCTATCTTGTTCTTCCGTCCCTCCCCCTTCTTGTATTGCCCTCCCCAACACCCAAACTAAACCCCCCACCCCAACCCCACTGTTGTGGTTACCTTGTATTCCATTAATTCTTCACTCTATTTAAGAAAGTCTGTTTTATCCTGTAATGTACCTTACCTTCTCACCACCTGGATCTCTGTCCTCTGTGTTTACCATCTTTCACATTGTAATTGTTTTGATCATAGACTGATCCCCCCAGATCCTCTGTTCTTACCATTTTATTCTGTTCTTGACTCTTCTATTTGTCAATTCAGTTTAGGGTGATGCTGCCACGTACGTCATTCTCTGGTTGTTGTGTGTTCTTGTTGGTTCTCAGTCCACAGAACTTCCTTTAGGATGTTTTTCATAGCAGGGCTGGCTTTGGCAAAATCCCTTAGCTTCTGTTTATCCTGGAATGTTTGATTACACCATCATACTTGATTGATAACTTTGCTGGTTAGAGGGTTCTTGGGTTGCAGTTTTTTTCTTTCAGGGTTTTATATATGTCTCCCTGTTGCCTTCTTGCCTGCATGGTTTCTGTTGAGAAATCCGAGCTTAATCTGATTTGCTTGCCTTGTATGTTACACTTCTCTTTTCTCTAGATGCTTTCTGGATTTTGTCCTTATCTTTGAATATGGAGAGCTTGATTATTTTCTTGGTGATTGTATTTGAGGGTCTGTCCTTCCTGGGGTTCATTGAGCTTCTTGAATGCTTATCTTTTTGCTTTTCAGGATGTTAGGAAAATTTTCTTCCAGAACCTTTTCAGCTATTTTCTCTGTGGACTTACATGATTATTCCTGTTCCGGAGTGCCGATAATTTATTCCTTTTCATGTCGTCCAACATGAATCTTAGGCTTCTTCAGAGTTTTTTTTATCCTCTTTTGTGTTTGCTCTTCTATCTTAGTAGTGTTGATAGATTTATCTTCTAGCTCACTAGTTCTGGCTTCTAACTCTTCGATTCTACTCCTTTGCCCTTTCAGTGTATTGTCATTTCTGATATTCTAGTATTAATTGTTTGGACCTCTTTCTGTAGGTTTTGAATTCTTTCCAATGCTGTATCTATCTTATTTGATTGTTCCTGTAGTGCTTTCCTGACTTCGTCCTTATTTTTCTCAACTCCATTGTATAGTGACTTTGAAAGCTCTCTCAGAGCCCAAGAACAGGGGGCTAGGAAGAGTTAAAATGCCCCAAAACTCATTGTTTTATGGAGATTCAGGCAGGTTTTTGTGAGTAAGCAAGCACTTCCCTGAGTTGTTGAAGTCTTCAGTTAATTTCCAGAGTTCTGGAAAAGTTAATGGAGGGCTTTGCATGTATTTTTGTTGGTTTTACAGCAGAATGGAACCTCTGCCTTCTTCCAAGATTTTTGCTAATGTCTCCATTATTTTTTTGGAATGCCAGACATTGTGTATAATATATGTATGAAGTAGCTCTAGGTGGTGTTATCTTCCTCCAGAGAAGATTTAATTTACTTCTGGCAGACAGAATTGAGGCCCATGATACCAGTATGTTATACTCTTTATAAGATTTATATAATTTCTGGGTTACCTTGCTCAGGGGTGCTAGCCCTCTGAGACCCGCATAGAAATAGACATGTTTAGCAGACCCCTCTTACTTGTTGTTGTTGTTAGGTGCCATCGAGTTGATTCAGATTCATAACGACCCTGTGCACAACAGAAGGAAACACTGCCCCGTCCTGCATCATCCTCACCATTGTTGCTAAGTTTGAGCCCATGCCTGCTACCACTGTGCCAGTCCATCCTGTTGGAGGTCCTCTGCTTTTTCATTGACCTTCCACTTTACCTAGCATAATTGCCTCCAGGGACTGGTCTCTCATGACAACATGTCTGAAGTATGAGAGGTGAAGTCTCGCCATCCTGGCTTCCAAGGAGCATTCTGGTTGTACTTCTTCCATTACAGATTGGTTTGTTTTTCTCAAAGTCCATATTACTTTTAATATTCTTCTTCAACACCATTACTCAGATGCATCAGTTCTTCGACAGTCTTCCTTATTCACTGCCAGACTTTCGCATGCATATGAGGTTATTGAAAATACCATGGTTTGGTCAAGTGCCCCTTAGTCCTGAAGCTGACATCTTTGCTCATGAACACTTGAAAGAGGTCTTGTGCAGCAGATTTGCCTAATGCAATACATCTTTTGATTTCTTGACTGCGGCTTCAATGAGTGTTAATGGTGGATCCATGCAAAATGAAGTCTATGACAACTTTAAATTTCTCTCAATTTATCTTAATGTTATTTATTAGTAGTTCCGACTCGATGGCACATGACAACAGCAACATTAGTATGTTGTTGTTGTTAGGTGCCGTCAAGTCGGTTCCGACCCATAGCAATCCTAATAGAGTTTCCAAGGAGCAGTTGGTGATCTTGAATCATTGAACTTGTTGTTCAAACAATTTTGCAATCCAGCACATTAACCCACAGTACCACACCAGGACTCCATCTATTGGTATATTGGTGAGGAATTTTGTTTTCTTTACATTGAGGTGCAATTCATGTCAAAGGCTGTGATCTTTGATCTTCATAAGTAAATATTTAAAGTCCTCTTTCCTTTTAGCAAACAGGTTGTATCATCTGCATATCGCAGATTGTTAATGAGCCTTCTTCCAGTCCTGATGCCATGTTTTTATTTATATAATCCAATTTCTCTGATTATGTATAGGGTTTCTAAGATGAGCTTGAACCGCCAACTCTGCAGTTCAAATGACTTTGCAGTCCAGCGTGTTAACCCACAGTGCCACTGAATAAGTATAGTGAAAGAATGCAACCCTGGCACACAGCTTTCCTGATTTTAAACCACAGATTTTAAACAAAGTGTCCCTTTGTTCTGTTGAAACAACTGCCTCTTGGTCTCTATACAGGTCCCTTGTGAGCAGTTCTGGAATACTTATTCTCTGCAGTGTTGTCCATAGCTTGTCATGATCCATACAGTCGAAAGCCTTGGCATAGCCAATAAAGCACAGGTAAACATCTTTATGGTAGTCTCTGCTTTGAGCCAAGACCAATCTGACATCAGCAGTGATATCCCTTGTTCCACATCCTCATCTGAATCCGGCTTGAATCTCTGGCAGCTCCCTGTCAGTGTACTGTTGGAGCCATTTTTGAATTATCTTTAGCAAAGTTTTACTTTCGTGTGATAGTAACGATATTGCCCAGTGATTCTGAATGACATCATAGTTACTCAGGTAGATGGATACGCCATAGAGGTGCCGGAGGCCATATGAGAATACATGTAGGATCAGTTATAGGTTTGTGGTTGTTGTTGTTAAATGCTGTCGAGTCAGTCCGACTCACAGAGACCCTCTGAGGAGGAGTTGGTGGGTTTGAACCCCCAACCTTGTGGTTAGCAGTTCAGTGCTTATTCTACAGTGCCACACCAGGCCTCTATCAATAGGCATAGTTGTGGACATTTGTGTGTATACATTTGTGTTTTTGTTTGTTGATGCTGTAGTTAAGTGCCTAAAGTCGTCGGTTCTGACCCATAGCGATCCTGTATAGGGTTTCCAAGGAGAGGCTGGTGAGCTTGAACCACTGACCTTTTGGCTCAAACCAACCATGCAATCCAGAGCATTAACCCACAGTGCCACATTTGCTGCACAGAAATTCATATAAATAAAAGGTAAAGTATTACTACAAAATCATAGAACCCTTTTTGTGTGAAGGTATTCTGTCTTGACATATCGCCCATCTTGGTCTGTATCATAACGGATCATGAGCCCTGGTGTTGGGGGTGTGTGTGCCGTGGAGTCGGTTCCGACTTCTAGCGATCCTGCATAGGGTTTCCGAGGTGCTATATCATAGTGGATCATGAGCCCTGGTGTTGGGCGTGTGTGCCATGGAGTCGATTCTGAATTGTAGCGATCCTGCATAGGGTTTCTGAGGCGCTACATCTTTATGGGAGCAGAAATCCTCATCTTTCTCCTGCTGACCTTGAGGTTAGCAGTCCGAATCCTAACCAGTACACTATCAGAGCTCCTTAGCGGATTACAAGCTAGGCTGCTAATTGCAAGGTTGACAGTTCGAATGTACCAGCTGCTCCATGGGAGAAAGGTGGGGCTTTCTGCTTCTAATAAAGATTTCCAGCCTCAGACAACCCTATACAGGGTCGCTGTGAATTGAAACCAACTCGGTGGTAACCTACAACACCACCACCAGGTCTGTACGCTTCTGAAAGTGCTGTTTCCATGCCTCTGACCCCTCTTCCAAAGAATTCCATGCGCTTCAATTTACACCATTTCAAAACAGCTTTGCCAAACTGGAGGAACTAAAATTATGCTACTCTTCCATGTATTTTGAGTTTGGGAAGCAAGAAGAAATCTGAAGAGGCAAGATTCAGACTGTAGATTGGATGAAGTAAGGTTTCCCAATGAAGTTCTCCTAGGACTGTCTGTGCTGCCATTGAAGAATAAGCAGGTGCAGTGTGATGATGGAAACTTCCTCAGCACAACTTTCCTGCCCTTTGTCCCACCCATCATCCTGCAGTCCTGGTGTGGCGCTGTGGGTTAATGTGCTAGAAAGCTGGTTTGAACCACAAGGTCAGCAGTTCAAGCTCACCAGCCACTATTTGGGAATCCTATACAGGGTCACTGTGGGTTGGAACTGACTCGATGGCACTTAACAACAACAACATCATCAGTCTGTGCCCTTCAGGATTATCCCTTAGGAATCCAAATGCACAGTCTTCATTAATTTCTGAACTCATCTCTCTGCCTTGAACTGGCTCAGCAGATTCCCTTAACCTGGGAGTAGATTGCTAAATCATCACTAAGGTAGGTTGATAGAGTCTTTGTGTGGCACTGTAGGGCAAACACTGGACTGCTAACTTCAAGTCAGCAGTTCAACCCCACTAGCCACTCCTTGGAAACCCTAAACAGGGCCACCATGAGCCAGACCTGACTTAACAGCACTTAACTCAAGAACAACAAGGTAGGCCTGTGTCCGACTTTATTAGAAACTGCCTGCTTTCCAGTATGGTGGCTCGTAGTTTCTTTACATTTCCGCCAACAGTGACTAGAAGTTTGGATTGCTCCACACCCTTGCCAACATTTGATATTGTCCTTATAATTTTAGCGGGTCTGGTGGGTGTTGGATGGCAGTGTGGTTGTTGGTTTTAATAAGCATTTCCTTAATGGCTAGCAATATTCAACCACTTCACATTTGCAAACACTTTTCATTTAACATTTTACAGGCAAATCTCAAATTAGAAGATGTTAATGAACACCTGGAGAACAGAAAGTTCAGTGAATCAGCCTCTCTGACAGCAGTGAGTCACACAGGCAGATGACACCTTTAGTTTCATCTTAAATCACAAATGAGTTGACAGCTTAGGAAGGGGACTTGAGGGGAGGAGGAAGAAGAACAGGGGGGTAGGGTGAGGGGAAGGAGAAGAAGATGTTTTAAAGCAATACTTTGACATCAAATCCAGCAAGAAGCCAATTTCCCTCACAAGTCCCCATTCTATGCCCCCAATGAGCAGGAAGTAGCTAGGTAAGAATGTCACCCTGTTCCCCAAGAATGGGAAACTAACAACTGGCTAAAGGAATGCCATCTCGTAATGAGAGAGAGGCCATTCCTGCTAACTGTGGTCTGTGTTTTCCTTTAGTTGTGGTTGGTTGTGAAGGGTTGCAGAGTTGGTTCTGACTCATAGCCAACCTGTGTAGGGTTTCCCAGGAGCTGTTGGTGGGGTTTGAACTGTCACCTTGTCATCAGCTGACCTATAGCATTGTATCAGGACTCCATGCAGTATTTTATGCCCACCCCAAGGGCTGCCATAGAGATAAAGACGTGCTTGAAGTTCCTGGGAGGGACCAGCTCAACCTGAGATGAGAACAACGTAGAAGTTTCTGAAAGTCCTCAGACTGCCATGCTATACCCCAAATCACTATAAATCCTCTTTTCTTTTCTACTCAGGTGGTAGTGGTTTTTGGTTATGTACTTTGGAGTTGGTTACAACTCATAGCAACTATGTATAGGGTTTCCGAGGCTGTAAATCTTTACGGGAGCAGAAAGCCTCATCTTTCTCCCACAGAACACCTGGTAGTTTGGAACTGCCGATCTTGAGGTTAGCAGCCCAACTCATAACCACTACGCTACAGTCTCATATTAGGACTCCCCTCCCCCTGCCTCCTGTATATTATATATACAGTAATCCTTGCTTACTTTACCATTAAAACAAACAAATAAACAGCAATATTTCAAAAATAGAAGAAATGGTTTTGGGTGGCACAAGCAGTTAAGTGCTGAACTACTGATGATAAGGAGCTGTGGTAGCGTAGTGGTTACGAATCAGGCTGCGAACCTTAAGGTCAGAAGTTCGAAACTACCAGCCGCTTTGCGGGAGAAAGATGAGGTTTTCTACTCCCATCAAGATTTACAGCCTTGGAAACCCTGTACAGGGTCTCTATGGGTCAGAACTGATTCCACGGCACATAACAACAACAACAACTGATGATGATACGCCCTGTAAGACTCTCCAGTGGTTCCCTGACAGTGTGGCTAAAAGGAGGCGTGTTACTCTCCCTCTTTGTAAGCCCCTCAAGACCATCCTCTCACCTGCGTCCCAAGGGCAGCAGGAGGAAGACTGGAACCTTCCAGAATGCCGAGCATTTGCCCCCTGCTCCTGGCATCCAGAGACTTACTTGTCTTTGGCTAACAAGGCTGTCTGGTTGGTCTGACTGGTACAGTTCTCTGGAGCCTGGACCAGTTTCTAGAGCTCTGGTAGCGTAGTGGTTACGAATCGGGCTGTGAACCTTAAGGTTAGCGGTTCGAAACTACCAGCCGCTCCGCGGGAGAAAGATGAGGCTTTCTACTCCCGTAAGGATGTACACCCTCGGAAACCCTGTACCGGGTCGCTATGGGTCGGAACCGACTTGACGGCACTCAACAACAACAACAACAACAGGTTCCCATAACCTTTGCCCTGGAGTCAATTCCAACTCATGGTAACCTTGTAGGACAAAGTAGGACTGCCCCATGGGGTTTCCAAGACTGTCTGTCATCTCTACAGAAGCAGACTGCCCCCCGTCCTTCTCCTACAGAGCAGCTTGTAGGTTCCAACTGCCAACCTCCAGGTTCACAGCTAAGCACTTAAGCCTGGTGCCACCAGGCCTCTTGTGTGTCCCCATCACCCCTACAACAGACATCTCTGGTTTTACTTCTCTTTCCGAGCCCCTCCCTTTGTTCTCCAGACCCAGCCCAGGACCTTCAGTGCAGACTTAACAGAATGTGTAAATGAAGGCAGGAAGCTGGTGAAAGCAGCTGCCCCTCCTCCCTGAGCACTCCATCCCTTGTTGTTGTTGTTAGGTGCCATGGAGTCGGCTCCAATCCATAGCAACCCCATGCACAACAGGATGAAACACTGCCCAGTCCTGTGCTTTCCTGAGACTTGTTGCTGCTGTCCCTGAACCAGTTCATCTCCTTGGAAGTCGTCCTCTTTTTCTCTGCCCCTCCCCTTTCCTAGCATGAGGTCCTTCTCCAGGGACTGGTTCACCTGATAATACGTCTGAAGTGTGAGAGATGAGCATTCCCAGACAGGTTCATTTTGTTACACACTCAGTAGGACTAACCAGGCAGGATTAATTAGGTGGCATTTGATGGGTGCTATAGACACCCCGGCTGGGACTAGGTCAGAATCTAGTTTACTCTATGCCCTGGTATGGTATTGTCGGATCAATACTGGACTGCCAACTACAAGGCCAGCGGTTCAAACCCACCAGCTGCTCCTCGGAAACCCTATATGGGGTCACTGTGAATCACAACTGACTTAACAGACTGCACTTAACAATGACAACCAATGTATGGCCAAGATTGGGCATGACACAAAAACTGGACACCCCTCCCCCTTAAAAAGAAATCAAGATAGGAATGACTGGAAGCAGCCAGCGTAGCAGTATCTCTGGCAACGCTGGAGCAGGCTGGGCAGCATCAGTGTCCATCTGAGAGCCTTGCCTGCACCCCTCTCAGTCCATGGAGGGTCAGTGGTCTTGCAGGTTTTCATCCATCATTCCCCACAAGCTCCCAGGGAACCCTGCTGCTGGTCCAAGGGGGAGCTAGCTGCAACCTGAGCCAGGTTGAAAGCAGTTAAGAGACTCATTCAGCTGATTGCTTATGTCTTAACTACTCAATTCAGCTTTACTAAATTCTGTTAACTGTATGTGATGTAAGGAGCCATAGTGGCACTGTAGGATAAGCGCTGGACTGTCAACTTCAAGGTCAGCAGTTCAAACCCACCAGCTGACTGGGAGAACAATGAGGCTTTCGGCTCCCATGAAGATTTATAGCCTTAGAAGCCCTAACCAGGGTCACTGTGAGTTGGAATCAACTCAGTGGCAGGGGGTTTGCTTCAGGTATGTGACATAAACCAGTATTTGTGTGTTACAAACCCAATATTTGCACAACATTTGCTTTAAAGAAAGTGGTATGAAGTTTTCCTTATTCATAAGGAGAATGGGAGCTTTGTTAAGTGTGCCTAAACCAAAAATAAAAGCCAAACGCTTAGTGTCAAGTCATTTCTCACTCATGGTGGCTTCACCTGTTACTGAGCTGAACTCCTCCGTGGGATTTTTTTTTGCTGCTATCTAAAGGAGCTCTGGTAGCGTAGTGGTTACGAATCGGCCTGCGAACCTTAAGGTCAGTGGTTCGAAACCACCAGCCGCTCCGCGGAAGAAAGATGAGGCTTTCTACTCCCGTAAAGATTTACACCCTCGGAAACCCTGTACAGGGTCGCTATGGGTCGGAACCGACTCGACGGCACTTAACAACAACAACAACAATGGAAGCAAGAGGAGCTCTGGTAGCGTAGTGGTTACGAATCGGGCTGCTAACCCCAAGGCCGGCAGTTCGAAACTACCAGCTGTTTTGCAGGAGAAAGATGAGGCTTTCTGCTCCTGTAAAGATTTACAGCCTCAGCAACCCTGTACAGGGTCGCTATGAGTCGGAACCGACTCCACGGCACATCACAACAAGAAGAATGGAAGCAAACTGCTGGGACTTCTTTCTGCGGCCCTCCTGGTGGGTCAGAACTGCCTACCTTTGTGTTAATAATGGATGGAAGGGGCACAGGCCTTGAGTCAGGGACGCATCCATGGAAAACATTATCTGTTGCAAGCACGGAAGTCCAGCCCTGTCCAAACATCTGACGGCCATCCTGACCTGCTATGCAAACCCAGTGATTTGTTTTCATGGAAGATGAATAATTGGGTTTCCATTTATGCGTTTATTTATTTATACTGTGTGTGTGTGAGTTTAGTAAAGATTTACACAGCCAATCATCGGTTTTACGTTCAACACATTATATATTTTGTTCCGTCCGAAATGGCTGAAACCCCTTCCCTGCAACATCACACACCCTTTTACTTCCTCCGGGTGGTTTCCCTTCCATTCTCCCTCCTTTTGCCACCGCACTGAACTTTGTCGGCAGCTCCTGTAATTCAATCGGCGTGTGACTGCAAAGCTATTTCAGAATTGCTGCTTCCTTTAATTTTTTTTAATTTTCTGATGATTAAATATAACTAATTGTCCAATGTAGACAAACATTGGGACTTCTATTACAAATTTTATTCCACATCTCTCCAGCTATCTCCCCCCACAGGCTTTGTTGATAAATAATGTTCTAAAATTGCTTATGAAATTATATTTTTTACACTCAATGTAATCATTTAAGCTTTTTAATTCTTCCTCTACCTCATTTTTATTAGTGTTTGGTAACATAAAAGATTATTCCCTAGGAAAGTGTTCTTAACTTTCACTTCTCTAGTTTCAAAAGGAGAACATGTTTGAAAAATAAAAAAGGCAGAAATTAGCAATGCTTTCATTCCTTTTGGGAATATAGCAGGCTCTGGTTTCAGGCCAGAGGGGAAATTTTCTTCGCTGATTTGTGGGTGTAATTATATCTCATTGTACCAGGCACAGCATCTAGTCGATTTTAGTGATTGCTAATAAGCTTGGTATTATTGATGGTATTGGTTATTACCACATTGGCTCCAAATCATGGTTTACCCAACACCCATAAGCCTTGGTAACTATTGGTAGGCTGGGAGAACTCATCTTTCAGTATTATAATGGGCATCGTCTAGTTGTAGATGTAAATTGATTTCTGTAAGTAGATGCCCAGGTCTTTCTTCCTACTCTATCTAGTTTGGAAGCTCTACTGAAACCTGTCCGCCATGGGTGATCCTGTTGGTATTTGAAATCCTGGTGGCAGCTTCCAACATCACAGCCATACAGAGACCCTCGCAGTAGCACACACTGGCAGACTGGTAATCTTTGTAGGATTACCCAGCGGTATTGGCCTTGTGGGGGCTACAAACCCACTGCGGTGGCGTCCACTCCTGTATTACGCGGAGCAGAATTACCCCATAAGGTTTTCTTGGCTGTAATCTTCACAGGTGTCGATCGATCTCTAGACGTTTCCTTCATGGGTCACTGGGTGGGTTAGAACGATCAACAGTTTAGTTAGTAGACCAGGGCAGCCGATTTGCATACCAGAAGGAAAGGTAGAAATACATCGCAATGGCATTTTAGGGTGAGCTGGTCCCAAGGGTTAAGCGGGGGAGGCCCTGACCAGCTGTGGGAGGTGAGGGTGTGAAGTGAATGTGCCTGTGTGCTGGAGATTGTTCTAGAAGACTGACGGCTCAGGGGCTGAGGGAAGAGAAATGAGGAACCCATTAGCAAGATGTGGCTACTTCAGTAAGGCTTACCGCTTACTCCATTCAGACGTGTACACCTTGTAAGAAATAAGAAAGAAAGAGGAGAGAGACTTGGGTTCCACAGCAGGAAGGTTTATTGAGAGTAAACCTGGGAGGGGGTACGCTTAAGTTACCAAAGGAGACCAAGAGCCCGCCTGTTTTTTACAGACTGTGGTATTTAAGGTGGTATGGTCCTGGGTACAGTTCTGGCCAGTTTCCAATGGCTGGGATTATGGAGATTTTTTTCTGTAACCTGCAATTACCTGGGGGTAGGGGTAGGGTCCTCTTGGTGTAATGAAGATTTAAGCTTTCCCGAGACCGGAAGCTGAAGCAGGACTTTATTCAGGGGTACTTGTGGGCAGCTGTAATGCCATTTTGTTGATCAGGTGGAGGGTCCTTCAGACCTTTTTTAAAAAAGATTTCATGTATCATTATTATTGTAGTAATATGTATACAACAAAAAATTTGCTATTTTTACATGTACAACCCAGCCACACAACCACACTCCCATGTTGCACAAGCATTGCATCATCCATTTCCAAATTGTTTTTTTCTCTCTTGCCTTACCGTTTTTTAAAAAAATTCTTATATGCAGAAAAGTTTCCACTGTGTGTTCTCGTGAGAATATAAATATACACTGTTTCCTTTCTCATAGTAGGGCGGGGATCTAGACCAAAAAAAGAAATCTTGTATCTCCTTCTTTGTGCCTTTTCTTGTTATTTGTTTCCTGGCCCCCATTATCTGGTGTTCACACTCTGTACTGTGAATACTAACCCCCTTCCTTCCTCTCTTGTTTTTACCTTTTTACACACATGAAATCAGCATCCCGAGGGTTAAGAAACCAAACAACAACAACAAAAATGAGAATATAGTTGGGGAAAGTCTTTCAGAAAATTACTAACAATCTGAAACCATAAATTTAAATGATGGGTTAGCAGTGACTATCAAAATTTTGTATTTTATGTGAAATTTCACTTAATGGGAGATTGTTTTGTATTCCAGACAATTTGGTGTATGTCCCGCCTTTGTTGTTGTTGTTCTTATGTGCCGTGGAGTTGGTTCCGACTCATAGGGTTAATATGCAAGTCTTGATTTGGGAGAATTCTCTTGGCTTATTTTCCGTGTTTATTTATTTAAATGTATTAGGCGCCTTTGGAGCCCTGGTGTAGCGCTCGCTGTATGTAGGATAAGCACTGGACTACAAGGTCAGATTGAACTGCAGTGATCAGCAGTTCAAATCCACCAGCTCCTCGGAAACCCTATACAGGGTCGCCATGAGTGGGAATCGATTGGATAGCCCCAAGCAACAACAACAACAACAACAACAACAGGCATCTTTAGAAATAGAAAAGCATGCATCAAATTATGTCTCCTCCAAACCCACCGTGTGTTCCTTGGAAGGACGTCAAGACAGACCCCAAAATGTATAATAGAAAGCAAAAGGCTTTCCCTCACAGAACAAGGGGGCCCTGGTGGCACAGTGGCTTAGGTGTTGGGCTACCAACTACAAGGTTAGCAGTTCATATCTACCAGCTGCTACTCGGGAGAAAGAGTTCTCCTCTGCCCTACAGGGTTACTTTCAATTGGAACTGTCTTGAAGCCACTGGGTTATCTTCTTACCTGCCTGGAGAGCAGCCAGTTACATTTCTCAATTAATAGGCAACATTCTGTGGTAGCTGTGAGTAGATTTCTGTAAGTAGATGGCCAGGCCTTTCTTCCTACTCTTATCTAGTCTGGAAGTGTTACTGAAACCTGCCCACCATGGGCAACCTGCTGGTATATGAAATACTGGTGGCATAGCTTCCAGCATCACAGCCACACAGAAGCCACCACAGGATGACACACTGATAGAACAGTATGGTCATACCTGTAGGGACCCAGCGATATTGATGTCGGTGGGATCTTTTCTGAAGAAAAAGATCCTTTTAGAGCATAGCTATGCTGGGGCCACCCACACATTCCTCCCTCAAATTCTCTCAGGAACGATCCTTCCAGGTGGTCTGTACTTGTTGCCAGGTTCTCCTTCCATCAGACCACATGAGCACCCTTCCTCAGTGGCTCCTAGATTCCGACCTCATTCCTGCTGGGTGAGGTGGCTTCACTAGCCTCCTCCTCAGTGCTTATCTGGCTTGTATTTGGGTTTGTGCAGTAGCCCAGCTTTCTTTTACATCATTTCTCAGGCCCTAAAGGTGTGGCGCTGCAGGCTAAGGCACTGGACTGCAAAGTCAGTTTGAACCGCCAGGTCAGTGGTTCATATTCACCAGCTGCTCCTTGGAAACCTATACAGGGTCGCCACGGGCCAGAACCGACTTGACAACACTTCACAACAACAAAGATGAATTTGAAGGCTCCGAGTTCTGGGACCACTTTTATTTTCTGTACATCTTGCCGTTATTTCAGCCCGAGGTCACGAAGCACAGCCAAGAGCGATACCACACTGGAAGTCTTCTCTCGTCTCTAAAGTTTCCTTGAGCCCTCAAGTCATTTCTTGACTTGAAGGAGGAAGTGTAAGATAAGTTAGTCGATCTGAGTGGCCATGGGTCGCTCCCTACTCAAGGTGGGGTTAATGAGACCCATGTAAGGTAGGAGGGACCAACACATTTCAGGGATGTTGTCAGACCTTAAGCAAAGGTAGGTGCAGAATGGTTAACACGCTAATGGAAAGGTTGGAGGTTCGATCCACCCAGAGGCACCTTGGAAGAAATGCCTGGCAATTTACTTCCCCAAACTCAGCCTTTGGCAATCCTATGGCTCCCAGTTCCTGGTTTCATTGAATCAGCCACTCTGTAGGAAATTCAGCCAAGTCCCACTTCTGGAAGTTTAAGCATGGCAGCAGTGCTGTTGGCTAGACCTTGGACGGCTAACCTCAAGTTAAGTGGTTCAGACCTACCTGCGGCTCTGTGGGAGAAGGATGAGGCTGTCTGCTCCCATAGAGATTTACCGCCTCAGCAGCCCCCTTTACCTAGGATCACAGCGAGTCAGCTTTGACTCAGTACCAGTGGGTTTTGATTGGGGCATCGTCCCATGGTCTCTGGTTTGGTTTTTTGTTTTTTTTTTTTTTGCACTATCTGCTTTCGTCCACCCCTCTAGTAGGAATGATGCCCTTTACTGACGCTTGGCTTGTTGTAGTTGTTAAGTGCCGTCAAGTCAGTTCTGACATATAGCGACCCTGTGTAGAGTTTCTGAGGAGCGGCTGGTGAGCTTGAACCGTTGACCTTGTGGTTCAAACCGACTTTGCAGTCCAGCGCATTAACCTGCAGTGCCACACCAGGACATTTGGTAATCAATAGCATAAGTGTTCTTACAAGGCAGAAAGAGTGAAGTACTAGACTGGCTCTGGTAGCATAGTGGTTATGAATCGGGCTGCGAACCTCAAGGTCAGCAGTTCGAAACTCCCAGCTGTTCTGCAGGAGAAAGATGAGGCTTTCTGCTCACATAGAAATGTATAGCCTCGGAAATCCTACATAGGGCCGCTGTGAGTCAGAATTGACTTGATGGCTCTGGATTTTGTTTAGTTTTGTTTTTTGGTTCTAGTTCAGTGGAACCGAACTCCAAAAGGGATTCACCCATGTATGGCAAAAGGGGATGTGCATCAACTTAGTGTTAGGAGTCACTAGGAATCAAATGGATTTACCCATAAATTAGACTTGGAAAATGGACCCCCCCAAATGGAAAAAGTAAAATTAGACTCCTACAATACATTAGCCGTGGAAATGAAGTCCGCATGGATTGAAGATTTAATTATGAAACACGGAACCACAAAACTTTTAGAACAAAATATATATATTTTTTGGTCTTGGAATTTGAAGAATTTCCTCAACATATCACACAAAAAATAATCATTAAGAGAAAATGGGAAGGGGCTGCCATAACCAATGACCACAGAGTGCATGCCTTAAAGCAACCCTTCTGTGCTGTCTCACAGGTCCGGAGTCTGAAAGCAAGGTGTTGGAGACGCGTTCTTACTTCTAAGGGAAGGTCCTTTCTGGTCTTCCTCAGATGTTCCTTTTCGTGCAGCTGTGGCATCATTCTGTCATCACGTGGTACCTTTGATAAGGACACCACTCAGACTGGATTAGGGTCCCTCCTAGTCTAGGATGACCCCAGGTAACTTAACCAGTAAGGTAGTCACCTTCACAGGAACTGGGCGTTAGGACTTCAGTGTATCTTTTTTGGGGGGCACAATTCAACCCATAACAGGCTCATGACTTTATGATTCATTGGGTTTTTTTTTCAGTCATCTGTTTAGATCAAGAACTGGTGTGATGAGATCTTAGAATTATCCAAGATACTCATCAACCACCCTTTCTCTGGGATCTCTTGGAGAACCAGCGTAATTAGATGGTAGGGAGACATCTTCAGAACATTTTCAGAAAAGAAAACTAGAGGCGGTCTCGTGGGTGTGAGACAGAGCAGGGACGCTGATTCCTCCCAGGGATTTATACACGGCTGTGATGAAATGATGGAACTGATTTTTGTCCTGAATTTCTCCCTTCCCTCCCCCCCACCAATAGGGTATTCTTTTCTTGAGTTCCTGATGATTTTTATTCGTATCATCTTAAAAAAGTTAATACAGGGAGACTTTGTTGTGGCTTCATCCTAGAAGGCCAGCCCAGTGTCGGTGGTGATGTTTGTCCGCACAGATTTGCAGATTCACAAACAGTCCTTCCCGTGGGATTGATTATTGGCTTTGTGATTGTATTCCATCATGCTGCTGGTCTAATCATCTTCCTCCACTGTAAACAAATCTCAAGGGGCCGGGAACCCTTTCTCAGACAGAGTCAAAGTCCTGCCCCCCCGAATATATGTTTCTTTTTCTTAGAGATTTCATAGGGAAGCAAACTATACCAAGTGGTGGTTGTGGTATTGTTAAAACTCTGTGAGTTTAGGGAATTTTGCACAAGTCCCCGGTAGTACAAAAGGTTAAGCACTGGACTTATGAGCCAAAAGATTGGCAGTTCAAACCCACTCGGAGGTGCTTCAGAAGCAAGGCCTGGTGATCTGTTTCTTTGGAGCACAGTTCTACTCTACACACGTGGGGTCGCCGAGATTGGAGTGCGCTCAACAGCCACAAGCAATGCTGTGATTGCAGTTGCTGGATCTTTTTTTTTTTTTCCAAATAAATAAGATTGATGTCTGGGGAAGGGGCCAAGGGAGGGGTCCTGACCGTGCCCGTTACCTGAGACAGAGCAAAGATCGAGGGCATCTGGGAAGATGCAGTTCTTCACTAAAAGTCCTACACTCATTCGTTTTGGGAGTCCTCATGAGTGGACCGCAAGATTGGTTTGAACCACAAAACTGGCAGTTCGAACCCACCAGCCGCTCCTTGGAAACCCTATACAGGGTCACTATGAGTCAGCACTGACTCCATGGCACTAACAGTAACAAACACTCGTTCGTTTGTTCAATAAGATAATACCTGGGCTCACACGAGGCAGTGCTCTTGGATCTGACGATTCACTTGGCGGTGAGCACACAGGTCAAAATCCCTGTCCTGGTGGGATTTACTTTCTCATCCTAGTGCTTAATCATAAGCATGGGAGAGGACTAACCTTCTTAAATTCTCTCATAATTATTGAGAATTTGGCGACTCCATGTACAACAGAAGGAAATACTTCCCAGCCTTGAGCCAACCTCATGGTCAGCTGTGGATGGGACCATTATAATCCGTAGGATTTTCATTGGCTAATTTTCAGAATTTAGATCACCAGACCTTTCTTCCTACTCCATCTTAGTCTGGAAGCTCCACTGAGACCTGGTCAGCATCCTATCAACCTGAAGTCTCCACTGACAGACGAGCGGTGGCTGCACCAGCATTGTACTGGCCAGGAGTCGAACCCAGGTCTTCCTTGTGATGGTGGTGGTGGTGGCGGTGGTTGTGTGCCATGGAGTCGGTTCCGACTCATGGAAGGCAAAAATTCTGCCCCTGAACCAGGAGACCCATCAAACCATGAAGCCTGTCTGTGTATTTTAGAGATAGGAGTTTTATAAGAGTGGACTTTGCAAGTAACTGAAGTTTACTCTCATAGTTACGAGTTTTAGCGGGGGTGGGGGTGGGGGGTGGGGTGGATATCACGATGAATAATGGAATTTTTTCTTACATTAAACAATTTCCAAATGAGGACAAAGCCACAATAAGCTTTGTGTTAGCTTCCTTCTTAAAACTTTCCAACTAAAGCAGAGAGTTGTAAATAATGCTAAATCCTAGCTTTAGACTTGAAACCGTCACTTTGGAAATAGACCCCAGAAGATTGGGGTAAAGGTGATGTTTTTGTTACTAACTTTTTATTGTGACTTGAGTGAAAGAATCCAGAGCAAGTTGGCTTTCTACTCAGCAATCCTGACGCCTTGTGATTGGTGACATTGATTGTAACCCCCACAATGCCCCTCTTCCCCTTCCTCCGTGTGCTGTTTCCATCTGCCTTGCCTTCTCCATTCCGACTTCTCTTGTTGTTGTTAAATGCTGTTGCGTCGGTTCCGACTCATAGAGACACCCTGTATAGTGTTCCTGAGGAGCAGCTTGTGGATTTGAACTGTCTACCTTTCAGTTCAAACCAGTCCAGTGCTTTATCCCTGGGCAAACGTTGCTTTTTTGATCTAGGATGGTAGATAGTTCTAAGAAGTGCGTACCTCCATGGTATCTATTGTTCACCTTACCGGCCTCTTTATCATTTTGTTGAAAGTTGAGATGCCCGAGTCCAAGGATCACGGTTCTCTATTAGCAAAGGTGATGTGGGTCCCTGTGTGGGTCCCCAGGGTCACCGTGTATGTGTCTGCTGGTGCCCGTGTGTAGTGAGTCCCCAGGGCTATCTTCACTCCTTTTTTGGTCATCGTCATCTCAGACCGAAGATCTCCCTAAGACTCCTGAGATTGTCATCACAGCTGCACACAGTGGGAAGTCGGAACCAACTCTGTGGTGGGTGCAGGAGTGAGAGGACAAGGGGCTGTGAAAGGAGGGAGGGTGGGATGGATCCACAAAGGTACTTCAAGAGCCCCCGCAGGTTCCCCTCTGCTATCCACCCACGGAGAGTCATCCTTTCAATCAGTGTTAATGAATTGAAATGTGTCCCCCAAAATACATGTTGGAATCCTAACCGCTGTACCTGTGGATATGATCCAATTTGTAAATAAAGTCTTATTGTTGTTAAGTGCCATTGAGTTGATTTCAACTTCATAACCTCTCTATAGGGTTTCCAAGAGCAGCTGGTGGGTTTGATTTGAACTGCCAACCTTGTGATTAGCAAGGAAGCCCCTACACCAGGACTCCAAGGCCGTCTTCTTGGTGGTGTAGCGTGCCGTGGAGGCAGTTCAGACTCATAACAACACTGTATAGGGCATCCGAGGCTGTCAGTCTTTACAGGAACAGAAAGCCTCATCTTTCCATCCCAGAGCAGCTAGTAGATTCGAACTGCTGACCTTGTATTTAGCAGCCCAATATGTAACAGCTACGCCACCAGAGCTCCTTAAGGTCTTGTTGTTGGTGTTGTTAAGTGCCTTTGAGTCAGTTCCGATTCATGGAGACCCAGTAAAGTGTTTCTGAGGAGCGGCTGGTGTGTTTGAAGTGCTGTTTGAAGAACACCAGGTCTTAGATCAGTTTCGGCAACATCCTGTATAGTGTGTCTGAAACAAAATCTCTTCTGAGCTATATAAAAAGAGCAGATGAACTGTGACTGGATGAAGTACATCTGCTTTATCAAAAGTGATCTTTACTTAAATTCAACTCACTGTAGACGTTAAACCTGTTACCATGGAGTTAATTCCAACCCATAATAACCCTAAGGGGCAGAGTAGAACTGCCCCTGCCCCCAGGATTTCCAAGGCTGGCAATTTTTATGGAAGCTGATCAGTCTTTCTCCAGTGGAGCGGCTGGCGGGTGGCACCAACTACTTATTCATTGTGCCACCAGACTCCAACTCCTGTTGTTGTTGTTGTTAGGTGCCGTCGAGTCAGTTCCGACTCATCTTGCCCTTATGTGCAATACAACGAAATACTGCCTGGTCCTCCGCCAACCTCACAGTTTTTGTCGTTGAGCCCATTGCTGCTGCCACTATGCCATTCCATCTCCTTTTCTCCGACCCTTCTCCAGGGACTGGTCCCTCCTGATAATATGTCCAAAGTATGAGAAACAAAGGCTGGCCATCCTGGCTTCCAAGGAGCACTCTGGCTGTACTTCTTCCAACACAGATTTGTTTGTTCTTTTGGCAGTCCACGGTACTTTTAATATTCTCCTCCAACACCGTAACTCAAATGCATCAATTCTTCTATCTGAAAATAACATTCACAGCAACATCTAGTCTGGTATTGTTCAGACAACTGGACACTGAAGCCAGGTGGACACAAAATGAACCATCAAACCCCTCAAAACCACTTTGGCTTATTCCCCTACCTCCTCTACATCTTGGCCTCTTGCACCTCACAGCCAGGCCCACCCTGACCACCTTGCTTGATACACCCCCCACCCCCACCCCTGTGCTTCAAGCTTTTCCTACCATACCAGCTTCCTGAAGAGTCTTATTAATGTCTGCAGCTCATGGGCCTTTTGCTCTATGAAACATCTATGTTGCTGATGTGTTCCAGGCACGGTGCCTGACTCCAGGCTGGCTCAGTGTGCATTTGAGAACCAAGGAGCGGCTGGCCATTGAGAGCGGGACCTCAGGGTTCCCTATGTTCTCACCCTGAGACTCAGCCGCCCGTCTAGTCCTCTCCTTGAGGTCGCTGTCCTCAGTCCCTACTCTCTGACGGCCTCCCCTTTCGTTTCTAGACTGCCCTTATTGTCGCCTGCTACCACGGCTTCGTGGGTGCGGTAGTGGTCTTAGCAGAGTGCCCCCACATTGATGTCAACTGGCAGGACCACGAGGGGAACACCGCTCTCATCATTGCTTCACAGGCAGGTAAGACCCAGCCCCATCCCAGCCGAGGGTGGGCAGGTGCACAGCCAGCGGTCTGAACGCAGGAAGGGTGGACACCGATGAGATGTTGAGCTGTGCACAGGTGGGAGACAGGGCTGGTGGGTGCCACTTCATGTTCTCCTGGTGCATTTGGGATAATACAGAGTGTACCCACTTGTGCGGAATTCAGTATTGGGGAGCTGTAGCGCCCGATAGTGCTGTTCAGGCTGAAGCTTCTAGAAGAACATGAAACTTTGTTGTGCTTAATTGTGGCTCATTGAATCAACATCGTCACCTCCCGTGGACCAGATGCTAGGTGGGACCCGAATACAGACAGGAAGGTAACCCTTCAACTGCCAGAGGGACCAACCAACCATCCCTTCATTCTCAAATGTTTACTGAACACCGGCCACACGTCAGGGTCCCTGGGTGGTGCAATCGGTTGGTGCACTCAGTTGCTCTCTGAAGGTAGGAGGCTCCAGTCCACCCAGAGGTAGCTCAGAAGAAAGACCTGAAAACCCCTTGGGCACCAAGCATCAGAGTCAACATTGCAGCAAGTCAGGTGCTGTGCTTGGAGAGTGGATGAAGACAAGTAAGCACAAACAGGGCACCTCTAGTCGGAAAGCTATGACAGGCACTGGTCTTGGGTAACACGGGGCAAGAACACTCCTCCAGCCCTGGAGCCTGGGACAGCGGTCTACAGAGGCGGATGAGGCCCAGTGTCAAGGAATCAGTAGTTTAGCGGATGGGACAGGAGGGACTCAGGTTGTCAGCAACGCAGCTTGTGGGTGAGGAGGTGAGGCTGTAAGAATCAGGGTACCTAGGAGAGGAAAGGAATCCCCTGCAGAGGACCCCCACCCTGCCCTGTAGATGGAACCCCTGAGGAAGGGAGCTGCTGGAGGGTGAGGGGGTGGTTTTTCAGTCTCCCCCCCCCCTTTTTTTTTCCAACTACAGAAAATAAAAAAGTGTTTTCTTATCTGTCTGAATTGGCTCAGCGTGAGGAAGTGATTTTCTTTCATTTGTTTCTGAAGGTGGAGGTAGCCAGCCCTCTTGGGGCTCCTCCTTCCCCGAGCCCTGTTACCTTAGAGCAGAGGTTAGTTAGATCAGCAACAAGTAGGCTTTAGACTCACCTGGGCAGGTAAGCACTCAGGTGGCTGGGCCCCTTGCCAGCCTTTCTCATCTAGTAGATCCAAGGTGGGCTTGAGAATGTGTGTCTCAGCAAGCCCCCTCCCTTCCTCCCTTGTGAATTGGAGATGACTCTACAGTTTTGGGGGCTGGGGACAGGTCAGGATCACAGATCTTAAGCAACATGTTCTGATTGTCGATTTCCTACTCATAGTAACCCTGTTTAGGGTTTCCAAGGAGCAGCTGGTGGGTTTGAACTACTAACCTTGCTGTTAGCAATCCAGTGTTGATTCTACAGTGCCTCACCGAGACACAGACAAAGCAAAGACACCCTAAATTCAACTGAAAGCTAAGGACAGCCTGCCTGTCCCACTTGCTGGGCTGTTTGGGTATCGTATTGTAGAGAGTCCATAAATCTGGGACTGTTCCTGAGAATCAAATGCCCTGTTTTAGTCCAAATCCATATATACGATTATTTATTGGGTGGGCTCCTAATTCCAAAAGGTTTTGTAGTTACAGATGTAGGAGATTCTACATCTGTAGAAGTTCATGAGCAAACTGCATTTTTTTTTTTTTTTTTGCTTTTAATTTTTTCCCCATTATCTTTTCATTCTATTTTTCCATGAATTTTGGGAGCCCCCTTGTTTGCTTAGAATACAATTTTTAAAATTAAAAAATTAGTGCAGAAGCCATTTAAAAAAATGGAAGCCAATCATCCTTGTGATCCACTTCCAAATTTCTTCTTCCCCATAACAAAACTTGGTGCCCCTGGTAACCACTTGATGCCTGTACACTTGCCTCTTCTGGATACTGTATAGAAGTGGGGTCATACAAAATTTTCAGGTTTTTGTAACTTTTTAAACTCAGCATTATGTTTCCAAGTCCCATCCATATATCCTTCTGGCAATATTCCATGGTATGGGTGGACCACATTTTCTTTATCCGTTCATTGTCTATGGTGGTGGTGGTGATTAGAGACCATGGACTTGGTTCTGACTCATAGCGACCCTGTGTAGGGTTTCTGAGGTGGCAGATCGTTATAAGAGCAGAAAGCTTCATCTCCTGCAGATTGGCTGGGCTGGTTGATTTGAACTACTGACCTTGTGGTTAGCAGCCTGATTTGTAACCCACTAGGTAGCAGCATAGTGGAGTCCTGTTGTGGCACTGTGGGTTGATGCGCCAGACTGCAAAACTGTTTGAACTGCAAGGTCTGCGGTTCAAGCTCACCAGCCACTCCTTGGAAAACCTATACAGGGTCGCTATGGGTCAGAACTGACTCGATGGCACTTACAACAACAAGGTAGCGTAGTTGTTACAAATTGGGCTGCTAACCTCAGGGTCAGCAGTTCAAAACTACCAGCTGTCCCGCGGGAGAAAGATGAGGCTTTCTGCTCCCGTAAAGATTTGCAGCCTCGGAAACCCTGTTCAGGGTCGCTATGAGTTGGAACCGACTCCACGGCACATAACCACCACCACCACTTTCCGAGGATGGCCAAACTTCGTCTCTCATACTTCAGATATATTGTCAGGAGGGACCAGTCGCTGGAGAAGGATATCATGTTTGGTAAGGTGGAGGGTCAGAGAAAAAGAGGAAGACCCCCAATGCAATGGATTGACCAAGTGGCAGCATCGATGGACTCAAGCGTGGCAACAGTAGTGAGGTTGGCCTAGGATCAGGCATTGTTTTGTTCTGCTGTGCATAAGGTCGCTATGAGTCGGTACTGACTCAATGGCACCTGACAACAACAACAACTTTATGAGAACTCCTTTAGTTCACTGTTGATAGTGAGCATTTTTGTACAAGATGGTGAATGAAGTTAACGTCACTGAATTATACATGTAGAAATGGTTTAAAGGGCAAATGGTTTGTAATATGTTATTGTTGTATACTGTAGAGTTGATTCTGACAGAGTAGAACTGCCCAATAGAATTTCCTAGGCTGTAACACTCAGCTTGGGTCAGGCGCACCTTAGTCCTCAAACTGACATCTTTGCTCTTCAACGTAGCAGATTTGTTTAATGCAATACATCATTTGATTTCTTGGCTGCTGTTTCCATGAGTGTTGATGGTTGATCCAAGGAGAATGAAGACTTTGACAACGTCTATCCTGTCTCCATTTCTCTTGATGTTATTTATTGATCCAGTGGTGAGGATTTTTGTTTTCTTTACACTGAGGTGCAATCCATACTGAAGGGTGTGGTCTTAGCGCTTCATTAATAAGTGTTTTAAGTCTTCTTCACTTTCAGCAAGCAAGGTTGTATCACCTGCATATTGTTCGTTGTTAAAGAGCCTTCCTCCAATCTTACTGTCACGTTTTTCTTCATATAATCCAGCTTCTTGAATTATTCACTGAGCATACAGAGTGAATAAGTATGGTGAAAGAAAACAACCCTGGATCACACTTTTCCTAATTTTTTACACCATTGAGTGTTTCCTTGTTCTGTTCAAACAGCTGCCTCTTTGTCTGTGCACAGGTTCCTCATGAGCACAATTTAGTGTTCTGGAATACTCATCCACCGAATATTGTCCATAGCTTGGGCCTGACCCAAGCCATGGTATTTTCAATAACCTCACATGCATGTGAAAGTTGGGCAATGAATAAGGAAGACTGTAGAAGAACAACTGATGCATTTGAGTTATGGTTTTGGAGCAGATAAAAGTACCATGGGCTACCAAAAGTATAAACCAATCTGTGTTGGAAGAAGTACAGCCTGAGTGCTTCTTAGAAGCCAGGATGGCCAGACTTCTTCTCTCCTACTTTGAACATAATATCAGGAGGGACCAATCCCTGGAGAAGGGTCTAGTGCTTGTATCTATCTCTTCTAAGTTTTCAAATTTTTTGGAGTACAACTCTTCATAGTATTCTGTTATTATCCTTTTGATATCCTTCAGTTCTGTCGCCATGTGGTTTCTAATGCATGTTATTTGTGTCTTCTCCCTCTTTTCTTTTGTTAGGTTTGCCAATGGTCTGTTGATTTTGTTAATCCTTTCAGAGAACCAGCTGCTTGTCCTGTT
>NW_006408876.1:2114353-2114850 GCF_000296735.1 Chrysochloris asiatica | reverse complement strand
CATGGTTTCTGTTGAGAAATCTGAGCTTAATCTGATTTGCTTGCCTTTGTATGTTATATTTTTCTTTTCCCTAGCTGCTTTCAAGATGCTGTCTTATCTGTGATTTTGGAGAGCTTGATTATTATATGTGTTGGTGATTGTCTTTTAGGGTCTATCCATCCTGGGGTCCGTTGAGCTTGTTGAATGCTTATCTTTTCACTTTTCATGATGTTAGGAACATTTTCTTCTAGAAGCTCTTCAACTATCTCCTCTGTGGGCTTGTGTGATTGTTCCTGTTCTGGAATGCCAATAATTTTTATGTTAATTTCTCTTCATGTTATCCAACATGAATCTTAGGCCTTCTTCGGATTTTTTTAATCCATTTTTGTATTTGTTCTCTTATCTTAGTAGTGTTGAGAGATTTATCTTCTAGCTCACTAGTTCTAGCTTCTGTCTCTTCAATTCCATTCCTTTGCCCTTTCAATGTATTGTCCATTTCTGATATTCTATTATTAATC
>NW_006408876.1:2107982-2111825 GCF_000296735.1 Chrysochloris asiatica | reverse complement strand
CCTTAGTCTTTTACAGTAGTGGGCCTATGCAGTATTTCTTTTTTATGGCTGACTAATTTCACTCAGCATGATGTCCTCAAGGTTCATTCATGTTATGCGGTGGCTTGCAGCTTCCTTGTTGTTCTTCAAGGTAGCATAGTATTCCATTGTGTGTATATACCACCGTTTGTTTATCCATTCTTCAGTTGATGGGCACTTTGGTTGTCTAAAGTGGAGGGTCAGTGAAAAAGAAGAATAAGACCCCCAACAAGATGGATTGAAATGGTGGTAGCATCAATGGGCTCAAGTGTAGCAATGATTGTGAGGTTGCTGAAGGACTGGGCAGTGTTTCGTTCTGTTGTCCATAAGGTGGCTATGAGTCGGTACCAACTCAACAGCGCCTAACAACAACAACAACAACAAACACTTAACTGCTAACTGAAAGGGCAGCATTTTTTAACCCACCAGCCCCTCTGCAGAGGAATGATGCAACCATCTGCTTCTGTAAAGATTTACAGCTGTGGAAACCGTGTGGGGCAGTTCTGCTCTGTCTGGTAGGGTTGCTGTGAGTTGGGACCCACTCAATGGTAGTGGGTGTGGTTTTTGGCTACACAGTTATTGGGACATGTTGTTGTTGTTATGTGCCATTGAGTCGGTTCCGACCCATAGCGACCCTGTATAGGGTTTCCGAGGGTGTAAATCTTTACGGGAGTAGAAAGCCTCATCTTTCTCCCGTGGTGCAGCTGGTAGTTTCGAACCGCTGACCTTAAGGTTCACAGCCCGATTCGTAACCACTACGCTACCAGAGCTCCTTTATTGGGACATACAGGGCTTTAAATAAATTTATTTCAAATGACGCTGCTGCGAAGTCACCTGTATCTGGCGTAGGTGGCATTTTGGAGGGTCCTGTCTGGAGACAAGTTGGGTGGGAGGCATGTGCAGAGAGCTACACTGAGGAATGGATACAGGGACTGGGTATAGAGGTGTGGGCAGTACAAATGATTTAACACGCTCAGCTGCCAACTAAAATGTTGGAGGTTCCAGTTCGCACTGAGGTGCAGCAGGAGAAAGTCCTGCCAATGTGCTTCCCCCCAAATCAGTCCTGTGGAGCACAGTTCTACACCAACACACATGGGGCTGTTATGAATCAAAATGGATTCAACAGCAACTAAGTACTGCGTGGCTGGGGCAGAAAGAAAGGGACCAAGACCAGAAGGGCTAAGGGGAGGGCCCCCCCCCCCCCCGGGGCTGGCAGCTCACAATTGAGTCGTGGGGTCAGGAGCTGGGGGACACAGCATGGGTAGAGCCCAGCCAGAAACCCCAAGACTGAAGATCAGGTTTGTGGAGATGAGGGTACACAGAGAGAGCTGAAGGGAATTGCTTCATCCTATGGCATATCTGGGTTCACCTTGTTAAGCTGTTGCCACATGACTTCTGAAAGAGCCACCCCGATTTCTCCTTCCCATCATGCCTGGTAGTATTCTCTTCATTTTTATTTTATTTTATGGGGAATCCTTTATTAAGTCTTAAACAGGACAAGCGCAGGTCATCCGGAAGAGCCTCATCAGCATGAGGCTGTCATCATGTCCAAAGGATTCATGGCCATGTGGCTAATTGTAGAGCACAGAAAAACAGCATCACAAAAGCATCACTCGGGGCAGGTGTGATCCCCACTGTCTCTGGCAGGACTGAGGAAGCCGGAAAGGGACTGTGATTGGAATAGGTACTCTCCGATTGTTTTCTTGCCAACCCTGGAAAGGACCAGCTGTTTCAGTCTTTGCCAACTCAATGTGGACTTTTTATACCATCTTCGCTTGTGTTCCCTGGTTACTGTCCAATCCTCGCATCTCTGAGGATGCTGTGGCTGCAGGTTACAAAACGCCCAGTGAAATGTGACTTCAACAAGACGACCTCTTCTCTCACTGGAAGTCTGCAATTGACAAGTCGTAGTTCCTTCACAGAGTGGCTCAGGGTCTCGGGTCAGCTTCTCAGAAATGCTCTGGACCTTTCCACGTGACTCTGAGATGGCCTCAGGAGTTCTAAGCCTTGTAACTCTCAGAGATTTCTGCCAGAAGGAGGAGCAAGCCCTGTCTCTGGATCCTTCTTAGCAGACAACAGAAACATCTCCAGGTGACTCCGGCAGGCTTGTTCATCAGTTCTGACTCTTGGCAACCCCACGTATGTCAGAGTAAAACTGTGCTCCACAGGAATTTCAATAGCAGAGGTTTCAGAAGATTTCCAGGTCTTTCTTCTGAAGCACCTCTGGGTAGACTTGAGCCTTCTGCTCAGCAATGAAGTGTGTGAACTCTTTACAACACCCGGGGACCCTAAGTCACTGGCAAGGCAGTGGGGTGACCCTGGTTGACTTTGTCCAGCCATATTCACCCTAGCAGAATCAGTTCTGATGAAGATCTTAAAGCAGCAGTATGTTTGTATCCGAGAGCAATGGTGGTTCCGAGGTAGAATTCTATCAAGTCTTCTATGGGTGAACTGGGCTTGATTCCAGCCAGTGCACTCATCAGAGCCCTGGTGTAGCGCTGTAGAATCAACACTGGATTGCTAACTGCAAGATCAGCAGTTCAAACCCACCAGCTGCTCCTCGGAAAACCTGTGAAGGGTCGCTCCGAATCAGTACCGATTCAATGGTACTTAATAGCAACAACACATGATCATAATGAATTGTATTATGATCACATGTACAAAGATCAAAGAAAACCAAAAGGGAAGAGCATTTCTCAAGCTGAAAGAAATGAAGAAAAACTTCAAGCCTCATCTTGCAATACTGAAGGATTCAATAGGCTAAATATCGAATGGTGCAGGAAGTATCTCCAGAAGAGAGAAGGAATACAAAGAATTAGTGAACCACAAAGAATTGGTCAACATTCATCCATTTCAGGAGGTACCATGTAATCAAGAACTGATGGTATTGAAGGAGGAGGTCCAACCTGCACTGAAGGCATTGTCTAAAAAACAAGGATCTCAGGAATTGACAGAATATCAAAGGACATGTTTCAACAAACCGATCGCTTACCTGGCCAACGGACTGGAAGAGATCCATATTTATGCCCATCCAAAGAAAGGTGACCCAAAAGAATGCAGAAATGATTTAACAGTATCGTTAATATCATGCGCAAGTACAATTTGACTGAAGATCATTCAAACATGACTGCAGTAGTACATCAACAGGAAGCTGCCAGAAATCCAAGCTGGATGCCGAGGAAGACATGGAATGAGGGATATCATTGCTGATATCAGATGGATGTTGCCAGAAAGACATTTACATGTATTTTATTGACGATGCAAAGGCATTCTACTGTGTGGATGGTAACAAACTATGGATAATGTTGGGAAGAATGGGAATTCTAGAACACTTAATTGTGCTCATGTGGAACTTGTACGTGGAACAAGAAGTAGTCGTTCAAACAGAATAATAGTTTGCACTAAGCTGTACCTCAGGTTTTTGTACCCTTTTGCCATGCTTATTCAAGCTGAACACATAATGTGAGAAGCTGGATTATATGAAAAGGAGAGGAATGTGCCATAAGAACTGAAGGAAAACTCATTAGCAATCCGTAATATGCAACTGACACACTCTTGCTTGCTGAAAGCAAAGAGGACTTGATACTTATTGATGAAGATCAAAGGCTACAACTTTCAGTATGGATTGCACCACAATGTGAAGAAAACTAAAATCCTAACAACTGGACCAGTAATTAACTTTTTTTTTTTTTAATTTAAGGTTTTTATTGTGGATTGAGTGAACGTTTACAGGGCACATCATCAGTTTCACATTCAACCAGTCCTATACCTTGTTTCATTACATTGATTATAATCCCCTCCATATACCATCAGTTAAAAGTATTT
>NW_006408876.1:2081135-2105312 GCF_000296735.1 Chrysochloris asiatica | reverse complement strand
GGACTAGAAAGCAATAGATCTCTTGCTTCTGCCACAAGCTCCCCCTGCTGTGAGCCCTCCAACTTTCTAAATATTCCTTTATATGTGGTTCAGAGTTCTGGGACCAGCCCCTGAGCCTACTTGGTCGGGTATTCTGTATTATTGTTGGCAGAGCTCCTTTACTGCACTTCTACCCGATCCAGCATCTTATTTGTTCTCTAGTAATTAACATTTTGATAACCAGCTAAAAGATTGAAGTTGTCAAAGACAACTTAACAGCAACAACAGCTGGTTTGATGAGTCAGAAAACTTTAAACTGGAAGTCAAATGTGTGTGATGAATTTTTCTCTTCAACGTGTCTATCCCTTTGGCCAAGATTTCTCTTGGTGGAAGAGATGTGCAGTCACGTGACAAGAGCTTGGATGAAGTCCTGGGGTCGTGGATGTAATCTCTAACACTAATTCTGACAGCTGATGGGACCAGCTCGCAGAGGTGGGAGAGAGGACGTGTTACAAATGACCAACAGTCACCAAAATTTGACCCCCAGGTTTATTCTGAGCAGTCATTCTGTATGCATGTAGGAGAATCCTTTAGATTTCAGAAACAATCAAATGGCTTGAAGAAGCTAAGAACAACAAGGTTTATAAAGAGAAGTTATCCCAAAAACCCCACAGCCATCCAGTTGATTTCGTCTCATTGTGACCCTTCACAGGGTTTCCAAGACTGTAAATGTTTATGGGAACAGAGACTGTAAATCTTTTCGGGAACAGAGCCTCATCTTTCTCTCTCAGAGAGCATGCTGGGTCTAACCCACCAACCTGGTGGTTAGCAGCCCAGTGCCCAACCCACAGTGCCACCAGGGCTTCTATAAAGAGAAGTTGTTGTTGTTAAGTGCCATTGAGTCGATTCTGACCCATAGCGACCCTGTACAGGGTTTCCGAGGGTGTAAATCCTTACGGGAGTAGAAAGCCTCATCTTTCTCCCATGGAGCAGCTGGTAGTTTCGAACCGCAGAGAAGAGGGAGGGGAAAATACAGAGGATCAACCACTGGATAATCTTTAACATGACTGAGTAAACCCCGCCTTTCCCTCCTTGTTGAGTTCAACTGAAATCCGATTACTTCCGGTCTAGCTGTTACTAACTTGACCTTCCACCCACCTGCTGTCCAGAGACTCTTTGAGATTTAAATTAGTAGGTAGTGGTTTAATAACCTGAGAGTTGGTGGTATAGTGGGTTAAGGACTGAATTGCTAACCAAAAGGTCATAGGTTCAAACCCACCGCAGCTCCATGGGAGATTTGAAAACGTGGATGTACTGCCTTGGAAACCCCATGGATCAGGCATACTCTGTCCTATAGGGTACCTTACATTTCCTATCCTATCCTTCTAGCAGGATGAGACACATACATTCACATTGCTATTGAGCCGTTCCGGTATACTTTTTTATGTTTGATATTTGTTTCCGTGAATACGAAAAACCTTACATTCAGATAGCATGTCTGTTATTCATTGACAATGACACAGCTGTTCTTTCCATGGTATCGGCAGAGTTGTTGCTAAGTACCGTCAAGTCGGTTCCGACTCATAGCGACGCTGTATAGGGTTTCCAGAGAGCAGATGGTTAGCTTGAACCACCTACAATGCAGTTCAAACCGACCTTGCAGTCCAGCACATTAACCCACAGTGCCACACCAGGGAGGGTGCCTGGTGCAGGAGCAAGGCAAGCACCTGCCTCATCGTCAGGAGAATGGTATGCATGTGGAAGTTTGTGGGAAGCAGAGGGGGTTCCCTGCTCATGGTTTCTCTTTCCTTCATCCAGTAAGTGATGGGTCATGTCCTGGAAGGGGGTTGCTCCCTGGGGCCTAGGTGACTAAGACGGGGAAAGTCAAAATCTTCCACACGGGGCTTAGGGGACAGTCAACTGGGAATCACAGAAGTGTTGCTGGGCTGGGTTATGAAATGGGTCAAACGTGGGTACGATGCCTTTCTCCACAAGTGCTTGGCTGCTATCTGAAGGGTTAGCAGTTCCTGCTCACCCAGCTGTTCCGAGGGAGCAAAGACCTGGCCGTCATCTCCCGTAGATTCCAACCTAGAAACTGATAGTACTTGGCATTGCTAGGAGTCAGATTCTACACAGCACCTAACACCAACAACATCAGCATCAGCAAACTCTCAACTGATAGTTCAGTGGTAGAATTCGCCGGTTCATTTCCTGGATACACCTCATGCCCAGCTGCTAGCTGCCTGGTTGGAGACTCTGGCATGCTGCTGGGATGCTGAGGTTTTGGAAGAACTTCCAGACTAAAATGGATGAGGAAGGAAGGGCTGGCAATCTAATTCCAAAAATCAGCAGTTGCAGTAAGAGCCAAATGAAGTGTGCTGAGCCTAAAGACAGGTTTATCGAGGGGCAGAGCCAGCTGTGAATCAGGATAGCTCAGAACAACCCGGTGGTTACAAAGTGCTCCTCATGTCAGAAGCAAGTGTAGGGCTTAAGTATGAAAACATCGAGAATTGAGAATTCAAAATAATTCTGGCTGGCTAGCTAAAGTCAGCTCTTTTGATTGGTTATTTTTGGTAACTCATTGAGGACATGCCCAGGCAAGTTCCTTGTGTTCCAGCTCTTCTGCTTACTGGCTAATGTACTCTCAACCAAGGTCTTCCTGAGGGCAAGGTGTCCCTCCCTTGTCACAGTCTTGAGTGACCTTCTTAGACACAGAAGCAGAGCTCAGGACAAAATGGATCTGAGTCAATCTTCTGCATGCCGTATTAGTCATGCCAAGCACCCCGGTGAAAACCCTAGGGACCATAAGGGTCAGATCTACAGTTAGTCATGGTATGGCACAGAACTGGGGTCAGCATAACTGGGGACCAACTCAACAGCAGCTAACAGAAACAGCAACACCCTCAAAGGAGGTGCCCAGCTGGGGATGGGGCTAGGAGTCATCTCTCAGTTTTCTGGTTCTGTTACCCAGATTACCCATTCCCTTCCTTAGCAGCCCTCTGACTCCACTCTCTCCCACCATCCTGTATGCACTGTCTGCCCCACAGCCTCTGATGGGCTTCCCCTGGACATGGCTGAGGCTGATCCAGAGACCCCAGGCTGGCAGCCGTGAATCGTCATCCCTACCCACCACCCCCACCTCTTGTCAAATGATTCTCTGCTAGGCAATGCCCCCACTCCAAATAAACCTAATTCCTACCAAAGATTTACGTTAAGACGTACAGAAAAGTTGCAAGATCTGCACATAAGCATTTCCAAATCCCCCACACCCAACTTTTGTTGTTAAGGTCTTATATTAGTATGAGACATTTGGCATAATCAAAAGGTAGGCAGTTTGAACCCTCCCAGAGGTACCTTGGAAGAAAAGCCTGGGGGGTTTCTTCTGCAGTCTCAGCCATGGAAACTCTATGGATGAGTTCAGCTCTGAAACACACAGCCACCGTGGCTTGGAATTGACTCAGTGGCAATTGGCTTGGTTAGAGCTTTTGTTTGTTGGTTTGTTTTTAGATTTCTCATGTCATTTGAATGAAGGTTGGCAGAGTAGATCATATCAACCCCACATTCAACAAGTCAAACACTTTGTTTTACTAGTGTTGGCTATCTTGTCCATGTCTCGTCAGTTAACAGTATTTACTTCTATCCACGTTAACTCTTAGGAGTCCTGGTGTGATGCTGAGGATTAATGCACTGGACTGCAGGGTCGGCTTGAACTGCAAGGGTGGCAGTTCAAGCTCACCAACTTCTCCTTGGAAATCCTGTACAGGGACGCTATGGGTTGGCACCAACTCAATGGCACTTAACAACAATTTAACTCTTAGTCCCTGGTGTGGCACTGTTGGCCCGTTAACTGCAAGGTCAAACCTACCAGCTACTTCTCGGAAACCCTTTAACAGGGTCTGTATGAGTCAGAACCGACTCAACAGCACTTAACAACAACACCTTTAACTCTTGGGGTTTTGGTCTTTCAGTGAACCAATATCGATGCGTTATTACTAACTGAATCCATATTTTTCCCTAGTTTTTGCCTCATGGCCTTCCTATTCCTCTTCCAGAATCCTGGGTGGCCAGGATTCTGTGGCATTTTCTTGTCCACCTCCTTAGCTGCCTCTTGACTGTGCGGTTTCCAGACTTCCCTCTTTGTGAGCGCTTGACAGTTTGGGTGAGTGAAGGTGCGGGAGTTTATAGACTGGTCTGCAGCTGGGAAATGTCTGTGGATTTCCTTATGGTTACCCAGGCCAGGCGTTATGGGCTGGGGAAGGAGGGCATAGAGCCTTCTCATCACCTTCTATCAATGTGTTTGCCATCAACACGACTTACCTCCCTGTAGGTGTTGACTTCCACCACCTGGGAAATGTCTGTGGATTTCCTTATGGTTACGCAGGCCAGGCGTTATGGGCTGGGGAAGGGAGTGCATAGAGCCTTCTCATCACGTTCTATCAACGTGCCTACCATCAACACGACTTACCTCCCTGTAGGTGTTGACCTCCACCACCTGGCAGAGGTGGGTTTGTCGGGGTCCTACACTGTGATGTACGTAGCTTCTCCATCTTTCTGTCTTGAGCTCTTTGTGAAGAAGTGTCACTAAGGTTTGGTGTTACCCAGTGAGTTAATTCATGAAGGCAGCTCTTGCCCTCTCCAATTGGCCAAGGCCCCCTCCTCCACCCAGTGGTGACCACTGCAGCCTGCCCGCCCCCACCCTTACTGGTGAGTCATTGAAAGAGGACACCAACCCTTGCAGCACAGGTGTCAGTGACCCCTGGGGTCGTTTAGTGTCACCCCCCTCCATTGCCTCCCTGGTGACACACCTCTGAGTGGGCAGAGTGGCTCCCCTACCTTACTCAGAGCAGAGATGTGTCTTTTCTGCAAGGTGTTTTTTATATACCTCATCTCGTGGGATTTTCACAGCTCTGAGGGGGTGATAGTATCATCTCCCCTTTTATAGATGAGGAAACAGACTCGGTAAGGTTGTCACCCACTCAGGGTCTCCCCGAGTATCAGTAGCAGATCCGGAACTTGAGGGTGGGGTGTTCCTGAGATCACTGTACAGGTTCCCTCAGTCCCTGAGTAACGGGTCCGCTCTGCTCAGGCCGGCTGGTGCTCTTCTCAGAGATATTCCTGGCGTCTTCTCTGCTCAATCCACCTTTTTTTCAAAGAATCCTCTGAGGATTTTAAGAACCAAATCCCATTCCATAGGTCTAAGCTGGACTCCAGCTCAGACTAGATTTCAGTATGGAGCATGTTCCCAAAACAAAACAAACCAGTAAACTGTCCAGTTAATTCCAACTCATGGCAAACCCACGTGTGCCAGAGTAGAGCTGCGCTCCATTAGATTTTCAATGGCTGTGATTTCTGGGGAATAATTCACTAAGTCTTTCTTCCGAGGTGTCTCCAGGGGGAGTTGAACCATCCACCTTTTGGTTAGTAGCAAGTGCTTAGCTATTCAAGCCACCAGAGACTCCTGTGGTACACGCTAGGTTGTGTTATGTGTCTGTAGCCTTCACTAGAGGAAAGGAAAGCTCCCTTAGAATACTTGGGGGTCATGATGGCTTGCAGAAGAAAGGTTGTTATTTGTACAGTCTTAGGTTCTCCCTTAAGGAGCTCTGGTAGCATAGTGGTTACCAATCAGGCTGCGAACCGCAAGGTCAGCAGTTCGAAACTACCAGCTGTTCCGCAGGAGAAAGAGGAGGCTTTCTGCTCCCGTGAAGATTTACAGCCTCGGAAACCCTGTAACAGGGTCGCTATGAGTCGGAACCGACTCCACGGCACATAACAACAACAACAACAAGGTTCTCCCTTGCTTTTCACTGGCCTGGGTCATCTGCACTATACAGTATTGTTTCTCCATCTCCGGAGAGTTCTGGGCCATTGGAAGCTGAAGCGCGTGACCAGAATAAGCTGCTGCTTGATTTCCCTGAACTCAACATAACATGCAGAACAGATCTGTACAATGGGCAGTTTGCTTTGTGCATTTTTCCATATTCTCTCTCTTCATCCAAGTATTTAGGATGTATCCATGTAGGAGGACATCCTGCTGAAAATCACAATGGACACGCTATTTCATTTTTTAAAGAAATGACGCTAAACAAATTGCAACTCGCTTCAGCTGCAACCCTGGCTAAATCTAGAGCAGTTGTGTGTGCCAGCGGACCACAACCCAACTGAGATCAGAGGCCCTTGTTTACCCTGCCATTTAGAGGCGCTGAAATGCTGCAGGCACCTGACATTTGGCATTGGGCATTATCTTCCCCTGCCCAGATCCTAACCTCAGTGATGATGAAGAGCAGAAGGGTGTCCCTGAGGCAGAAGCCATCAGTGGCTGGTTGGAAACAGTCTCATGGCTGGGGTGTCTGGCCTATTAGTTTTCTGCTTGTCGGGCCCCTCTCTCAGAAAGCCACCTATTTTATTCATTCGAGTTCAGGTGGTGGGCAGAGGTCGATGGTGAGTGAACTGGAGCGTTTCTAGAAGGGTCATCTATCGGATTTCTCGTTTGTTTTGGTGGATGAGAAGGGAATGCACAGGATTTAATGTTGTTAGGGAAGAAGTCTGGGTTGGAGATGTGTCCTTCAGAAAAGGTAACTGGGTTCTAGCTGGAGTGGGAAGACAGAGCTACCCTCAGTATGTCATTAAGTTGGTTTAGACTCAGTGACCCCATGTGACAGGCTGAAACTGCCCATAGGGTTGCTTAGGATGTGAGTCCTGGCATGGCACTGTAGGATAAGCACAAGGTTAATTTGAACCTCAAGATCAGCGGTTCAAGCCCACCAGCTGCTCTTCGGAAACCCAATACTGGGTCGCTCTCAGTTAGAACTGATTCGATGGCACTGACACCAACAACAGTCTTTACCCAGGTCAGAATGCCAGGTCTTTCCTTCACTGAGGTGTGCCCATATCTGTGTGTGTGTGTGTGTGTGTGGAGGGAGGAAGGTTCTGTGGGTCTCTCTGTGAGGTGGTGTGTGTGGGTCTGTGTGGGAAGTATGGTGGACACTTCAGAGGCCCGTGTGCTCACTCGGATGTCGGCCTGAATTGCCAGTGTCCCTGAAGCTCAGAACCCTCGGAAAGAGTTCTGAAAGCCCTTTGGGGTTTGCAGGTTTATGTCCTTGAAACCAGTCCCCACTCCTCTACAACAGCTCCCTCCAGTGGTCTGACGGACGGCTGCAGGAGAGCCGCCGGAAGCCCCGTCACCCCCGAGGGGGTGGCGCCAGAGTCCTGAGGGATCTGGGGGGACGAGCCCCATCTGCAGCGGCGTACCGACGCGCGTGTGCAATTCTTTTTGCAGGGCACGCCACCATCACCAGCTACTTGTTGAACTATTTCCCTGGTCTCGACCTGGAGAGGAGGAACGTGTTCGGGTTCACAGCGCTGATGAAAGCCGCCATGCAGGGCCGGACCCAGTGCATCCGAGCCCTGATGCTGGCAGGTGGGTCAGAACCGTGGCGGGCCGGGCCCCGCCAGCCCCGCCACAAAGGTGCCCTAGCCAGTAACACGCCCCGCCCCCCCGAGTCCCGCCCCACCAGAGGCACGCCCCCATCAGACACCAGCCACCGTCCAGCCACCGTAGAGACCTATCCGTAGAGACATGCCACGGCCACATCCCTGGCAGAGCCTCCTGTCGTCAGAGCCCCGCCCCATCAGAGACACACCCCTTGCCTGAGTCCTGCCTCCCCCTAAACTCGCTCTGTCAAATTCACACCCATCAGGGCCACGCCCCTGCCGTAGCCAAGTTCCTCCAGGCTTGTGCCTCTGAACTAAGCCCCCCCCCCGCAGAGCTACGCCCCACAAAAACGTCTTCCGTGAACCACACCCCTGCCATAGCCAAGCCCCACCAGGACCTTGCCTCAGAACCATGCCCCCAGCATATCCACGCACCGGGAAGAACTATGCTCTCTGCGTTTGGTGGGCCAGAAAATACTGGTTCAGGTTTTTGAAAGCAGCAGTTTGAAGAAAGTCCTAGTTGTGATAGAAACCAAACCTGGTAGCAACAAGAAAGAATGGTTTCTTATTGAGGTGTATTGCTCTCATGAAAAATACAAAAAACAAATACTGTCAAGGCCAAGAGAAGGTCGTGTACTGGTTCCCACGAGTGATGCCCCCTCCCTTCTTATCTCAGCTGCCTCCTGTTGTTAAGTGCCGTGGGGTGGGTTCCGACCCATAGCGACCCTGTATAGGGTTTCCGAGGAGCCGCTGGTGAGTTTGAACCGCCGACCTTGCAGTTCAAACCGACTTTGCAGTCCAGTACATTAACCCACAGTCACACCAGGACTCCTTGCCAACCCTTCTTTGTTCTTTAGAAATGTGTTGTGCCCTTGACTCTGAAAGGCCACTGCCCTATTGAAAGTGGTTGCAGAGATGGTGAGGGACCAGTTGGGTTGTTAAGTGCCATCAAGTTGGTTCCCACTCAGAGTGATCCAGTTTTGGTATTTTTTTTTTCTTTGATGGGTTGTTATGTTCCTCTAAAACGATCCGGGAGTCCTGGTGTGGCGCTCTGGATTAATGTACCAGACTTGATGGAACTTAACAACAACAACAACAAAAGGAGCCCTGGTAACATTGGCTTACGCTGGGCTGCTAACCAGTGGCACCGGGAGAGAAAGATGAGGCTTTCTGCTCCTGTAAAGATTTATAACCTCTGAAACCCTAACCCCTGTGTCTGTACGTAGGAGCCCGGGTGGTACAGTAGATTAAGTGTTGGGCAGCTAAATGCAGAGTCAGTGACTCATTAAGATTCAGTCAGCCATTAAGAATTACTTTCTCAGAAACCCTAAGGAACAGTTTTGCTCTGACCTATAAAGTCCTTATGATTTGAAATTGTCTCCACGGCAGCAGTTAATAGAAGTACCTATGGTGGTGGTGATGGTTCTGTGCCGTGGAGTCGGTTCCAACCCATAACGACCCTGTATGGGGTTTCTGAGACTGTAAATTCTTTATGGGAGCAGAAAACCTCATCTTTCTCCCATGGAACAGCTGGTAGATTTGAACTGCTGACCTTGAGATTAGCAGCCCAATTCATATCCACTATGCTGCCAGAGCTCCTTAGAATTACCTATAATGATGGGTTATTTTGAGAACTGAATGAGAAAATATGTGTAAAGTACACAGAAATTAACAGCCAGGTCAGGTGGTAGCATTATTTTAATTGTTACTTTTATTTTTGTATAGAATGCTGCCATTTCCACGTGGTCTTAGGAGTTCCTGGTAGAGAAACAAAAGAAATAAAAACCCATTGCCCTCAAGTCAGTTTCAACTTATAGTGACCCTCTAGGACACAGTGGAGCTGCCCCCAGGGTTTCCAAGGCTGTAAATCTTTACAGAAGCAGATTGCCACATCAGTTCCAACCCATGACCTCTTGCTGAGCATTTAAGCACCATTTTCCCTCCATTTTTCATTTCCCCAAAGACAAAACTACAGTTTCTTCCAGACATCAGCCAGTTGCCTAGGAGTTCTGTTTAGACAACCTGCTTTTCTTTCTTTTTTTAGCTGAAGAGTTTTTATTTTATGTTCAAAGCTTTGCATTGTTTTCTTTGTTGGGTAAATGTCTTGGGTAAATCATTCAGGAAGATCACTTTGTGTACTGACAGAAAGTGGGCACGTTTTCCGGATCAGAGCGTCACACCCTGGCCTGATCATCTCGTGGCTCCTGAAGAGATGATGTGGGCGCTCTGCTTTGAGAACCCCATGAAGGCAAAGTGACCACTTGCCGTTTTGGAATAGCCTCTATTGTTCAGAGATTACTGTACGCCTCCCTGAGTTTTGTCCGCTGTTAACTTATTTTATCAAGTATGGTTGCCACATCAGATGTGGATGCTGCTGCTGAGTTGGGCTCCAGGCTGACTTGGGAGTTCACCAGTTTTTCTACTATTACCCTCCTCTGTAGGAGCTCTGGTAATGTAGTGGTTACGAATCGGGCTGTGAACCGCAAGGTCAGCAGTTCGAAACTACCAGCTGTTCCGCGGGAGAAAGATGAGGCTTTCTGCTCCTGTAAAGATATACAGCCTTGGAAACCCTGTACAGGGTCGCTATGGGTCAGAACCGACCCAACGACACTAACAGCATTAAGAACACCCTCCTCTGTACCAGATCCCATCCAAAGTTTTACATTCCATTTAGATGTTATGTCTAGTCCTGGTGTGGCGCTGTAGGATAAGCACTGGACAACTAACCACAAGGTCGGCGGTTCAGACCCACCAGCCGCTCCTCAGAAGCCCTATTACAGGGTCGCTATGAGTCGGAACTGACTGGGTTGCACTTAATAACCGCAGCAATTCCCAGCACCCTCCCTTCTGTGGTTCCCTTCTTCCTCAGTTCTCCTGATCTGACAGAGTCTTGGTCCTTGCCGGGTATCCTGAGTCTGTCTGTTGTTTCCATCATAAAGAGACTGTGGTAACAAGTTTAACAAGGAGTCATGTGATTAAAAGCTCGGATAACCTAAAGGTTGGTGGTTCGAATCCACCAGTCCCTCTGATGGATAAAAGTGTGGCAGTCAACTTCCATAAAGAATGATAGCATTGGAAACCCTATGGGGTCGTTTTCCCCTGTTACAGGGTTGCAGTGAGTTAGAATCGACTCCATGGCAGTGAGTTTGATTTGGTTTGGGTACAAGTTTAACAACTTGTTTTGGATTTCTGTTTCTGCTTTTAGCCTGAGTGTCTTAGGAAGTGCTGGGAGGTGAATATCATGTTTATCTTTTTATTATTTTTATTTAAGGTTTTTATTGTGGATTGAGTGATAGTTTACAGGGCATATCATCAGTTTTACATTGAACAAATCATACACCTTGTTTCATTACAATGATTATACTCCCCTCCATGTACCATCAGTTAACAGTATTTCTCTTTATCCACTTTAGCTTTTTAAAAACACACACACAAAAAACCCCACTCCGGCATATATAATAATTTACATCTCCAAAGAGCACGTTCTGCAAGTCTGCTCCTGGCCACCAGCTCTTAGTCCCTCTCTTCTTGTCCATGAATCTAGAGTCCTCAGCTGCTCCCCCTCTCCATGCCCCCATCTCTGCCTCCATCTCTGGTGCTGCTGCTTCTCTGGATAAGGTCCCGCATTCTGCTTGTGCGTTCCTCTCTTGATGGTCCTAGGATCCTCTGTTTCAGGACTGTAAGATTAACGATGCCCCTTTTTTTTATTACAAAACTTCTACCTTTACAAGTGTGACAGTCGCTATTAGTCATGATAACAGTTATTCACTGTTGAATCTTACGAATCTTATCCCCATCTCGTTTCACCAGACCCATCTAGACAAGATGATAGCTATTCAGTGGGGACTCTTTCTTTTCCCCCACACTCTTAAACTAAGCTCCCTCTTGAAACTTTGTAAGCCAGTCACTTTGTGCCTTTATTGCCCCTCGTTTTAGGTAGCCGATGTCTAAGTTGCTGAATATAATGTTTGTAAGTGAGAATAGAATCTTTCAAGAAGAGGACAGCCTGCTTGCGAAAAACAGCATAATTAAAATGCATCCAGTAACACTGCACTTTGGATTCAGTGACATTGTAACTGTTTTTGGTTTTTGTATTTTTTAAAAAGCAGCAAGAGTTTCAACCGAGCTTGCCCCCCCCCCCCTGTGTGGCTCTGTAGGATAAGCACTGGACTGTTAAACTGCAAGCTCAGCGGTTCAAATCCACCAGGTGCTCCTCAAGAGAAACACAAGGCTTTCTTCTCCCATAAAGATTCTCAGCCTCGAAAACCCTCTACAGGGTTACAGTGAGAGAGTCCTGTGTGGAGCAGAGACGGTACCTCCTCATTCAATGCTGGTTTTGTGAGACTTCTGTGTTTGGGGACACATCATCTGCTCCCATTACTTCTGGATCTAGTTAGAACTGCCATGGCACCTAACAACAATATGAGTCAGAATTGAGTTTGTTTGGATTTGCAGACAGGGGGTTAGATTTTAATGGGACTGTTGTAATTCTCAGTTATTTGAATAACAAATCTGGTCTTCAGATTTCCTGGGCTGATCCTTCCCCATTTCCTCCTGCATGAGCTTGCTCTCCAGCATCAAGGCCTGCAATGAAAATCGAGGGGTACTGGCCCTCTCCCAGTGCACACACCTCTGTACCTGCCTGGGGATAGAGCAGTAAGGTCACAGAGCCTCTTTGAACAGAACACCTGCCTTCCCATGTTAGCTTCTCCAGTTGGCAGTTCTGTATCAAGGCAGTCTCTCCCCTCCAGACCTTCTCTTCTTCTGTAGGGTGAGGACACGGTAGTATCTCCACAGGAAGTCATGGTGTGGCCATAATGAGCCGCATGGCCAGTGTGTGGCATGCAGGAAGCGTGCTTTCAGTATCATCAGCAGTATTGTTTATTATTATCTTTACTGTTGGAGAATTTGAAGTGTTCAGTAATTATTGGGGAAAAATGTGTGGGGTTTTTTTTTTCCCTTGGAAAAATAGGCTTGCGTTGAGATGCTTAAACTTTCTCATTGTGGATAATGAGCACATAACTCAGAGTTTGTTATCCTGGGCACCCCAGATGTTTTGGGTGATAATTCCAGGTTGTGGGGGCTACTCTGTTGAGCAGCATCCCTAGTCTTTACTCACTAGATGAATATTGATCTCCCTCCCCGATTTCTAACGAGCAGAAATGCCTCCTGACTTTGCCCGATGTCCCCCGGGGGAACAAAATTGCCCCCAGTTAAGAACAGCATGTGAAAATTGGACAGTGAATAAGGAAGACCGTAGAAGAATTGATGTTTTTGAGTTATGGAGGAGAATATTGAAAGTGTCATGGACTGCCAAAAGAACCAATAGATCTGTTTTGGAAGAAGTGCAGCCAGAGTGCTCCTTGGAGGCCAGGATGGCCAAACTTCGTCTCTCCTACTTTGGACATATTGTCACTGGAAAAGGATATTATGTTTGTTAAGGTGGAGGGTCAGAGAAAAAGAGGAAGACCCCCCATCGAGATGGACTGGTCAAGTAGCAGCATCAAGGTGCTCAAGCGTGGCAACAATAGTGAGCTTGGTCCAGGATCGGGCAGTATCTTGTTCTGTTGTTCATAGGGTCACTATGAGTTGGTACCAACTTGATAGTACCTAATAAGAATGACTGGGCTGTAGGGTCTGTTTTTCCTTCGGAGCCTATCAACAGTCAACATTTCTAGAATTTCTAAAGTAGAAAGGTATGAAATAATAATTCTGTTCCCTTAAATCCTGATTTGGGGGGAATGAAGGCTTTATTACGAATAACTTCCTGTGACAATTTTAGAAACAGAGGTACAAGAATGACTATTAATGAGGGAAAAATGTGCATCTCACTCTGATTTTGTAAGTGTGGCTTTCTTCTGAGGAACCCTGGTGGCACAGCGGGTTAAACACTGGACTGCTGACCAACAGGTCAGCGACTCACCCACACCACTAGCTTTGAGGGAGAAAGATGTAGCAAGCTGCTCCTGTAAAGATTTTTTTTTTTTTCAACTTTCTATTGTGAATTGAGTGAAGGTTTACAGAGCAGAGCATCAGCTTTACATTCAACAAATCATACACTTTGCTTCATTACATGATTGCAATCCTGTACCAACAGTTAATAGCATTTACCTGTATTCACTTTAACTATTGTGTCTCCCTTGACCTTCTTCTTTCCTCTGCCAACCTCCCTCTTTGTTATATACTGTCTTTCCTGTCACCATTGTTAACCTGTGACTACTCTCTAGTCCGTGCATAATCCCCACCCGGGTCCGTAACCTTCATAGAATGTTTCTTTTATCAAGAAAACCTTTTCTTAATTTTTTTTACAATAGTGGCCTCAAAACAATATTGGTCCCTTTGTGATAGATTAATTTCAATCAATATAATGTCCTCCAGTTTCATCCATATTGCAAGACGCATTGTTAGTCTTCAGCATAGTATTCCATTGTGTGTATATCCACAAAGTTTGTTTAGCTGTTCTTCTGTTGATAGGCGTTTAGGCTGTCTCCATCATTTTGATGGGTCTGTAATAGACAAGGATGTATTGAAGGATCCTGGTTTCTTATCCATTCTGCTACTTTATGTCTCTTGACTGGTGCATTTAATCCATTTATATTCAGTGTAATTATCATTAGGTATGAATTGGTGGCTGTCATTTTGCTTTGTGTTTTTGTGTGTGACGCTGCTAGTTTCTTGGTCCACATAATTTTCTGCACTGAATTCATTTTGTTTGTAGGTTGTTGGTTTTTTTCTTTTCCTTGTGTTAATGTCTACTAAATCTTTCTGATTTCCCTCCTGTTTATTTTGATATGAATGTAGTATTCATTTTCTTTGAGGTTACGCTGTCATTTATTAAATTTTTCTCTAGTTAAAACTGTCTGCTTTTTCTTGAAATCTATTTGACACTCTCACAATTTGGGAGTTTGAATCTACTGTAGTCCCTCTTTTTGCTTTGTAGTTGACAGCATCATAAATTGGTATCTCTGGTTTCCTATTTTCAATCTTGTAGGTTTGTTTTATTGTTTTGAGGTCCTGGTGTGGCGCTGTAGGATAACCAAAAAGTCAGCAGTTCAAACCCTTCAGCCCCTTCTCGGAAACCCTATACAGACTCGCTATAAGTCAGAACTGACTCGATGGCATTTAACAGCATTTCTGAATTGAGTTCTGGGTGGTCTTGTCATGTATGGTAATCTCAGGTGGTTGTCTGCTATTGTTGATTCTCAGTCCAAAGAACAGCACCCTTTAGTATTTTTTGTAAAGTTGGTCTGGTTGTTACACAGTCCTTCATCTTTCTGTTTGTCTGGAACTGTCCTAATTTCACTGTCCTTCTTGAGGGGCTCCTTTGCTGGGTATATGATTCTTGGTCAGCAATTATTCCGTTTAGAATTTTGTATAAGTCATCCCATTGCCTTCCTACCTGCATGGTTTCTGCTGAGAAATCAGAGCTTAGTCTCATTGGCTCTCCTTTGTAGGGAACTTCTTGTTTTTCCTGAGCTGCTCTCAGGATTCTTTCCCTGTCTTTGGTTTTGGAAAGTTTGATTATGATATGTATTGATTATTTTCTTTTGGAATCTATCCTTTTTGGTGTTTGTCCAGCTTCTTGTAATTTATCTTCTCATCTTTCATAATGTTAGGGAGCTTTTCTTAGTAGACAATTTTTCTCTGTGCTTTTTATTGTGTATTGCTGTTGTTGTTATGTGTCATCGAGTTGGTTCCGACCCATAGCGACCCTGTATAGTATTACTGTCCTTTAATTCTGTAAGTTATTTCTCTTCTTGGTGTCCTGCATAACTCTTAGGCTTTCTTTGGATTTTTTCATTCTGTTTTCTGATTGTTCTTCTAGCATACTAGTATTGAGAGATTTATCTTCAAGCTCACTCATTTGGGCTTCCATTGCTTCAGATCTACTCCTTTGCCCTTTCAATGTTTGTCTCTTTCTGAAACCTTATTATTAATCTTCTGGATTTCAGGTTTTGTATAATTTCAAAATTTGCATTTAATCTGTTTGTTCTTGTAGTCTTTTCCTCAATTCTTCTAACATTTTCTCTGTTCTTCTTGCTTTCCTTGATATTTCTCAGTCCTTTGAAGATACATAATTCTCATTCTTTCTCAGTTAGTTCGAGTGCGTTTTCTTTCTCAGAAACATTTTCGAGCTCTGCGTCTTGGTCTTTTGTTTGAGCCATTCTGTCATATTTCTTCATGGGACCTAAAGTTGTCTCCAGGACATTGTGGTGTCATTGTATTTGTAGTCAACTGATGATTGGATGTTGGTGTGTTCTTAGGCTCTCACCAACTGTCTCCTCTGGGTGTACTTACAGAAGGGAAGCAGATGCTCCGTTCGTTCTCCATTCCCCGTTTGTGAAGCTCAGTTTCGGGTGGGTTTGGCTGATGTTGTCTGCTGTCTGTCATTGATCGGGTTGTATAGGACCTGATACTGGCTCTTGCCCAGTGGAGCTGCAGAGAGTATGGTTGTGGCTAAGCTGAGTGGGCACAATTGTTGTCTCAATTTGGTGGGAGAGAGGAGAATCCCCCACTCCAAAAAAATAAAAATAAAAATAAAAAAGCATACAACAGTGAAAAGAGAAAATAATAAAGGAGGGGAAAAAAATTAAAACAGGGGGACAGGAAAATGAAGTTGTAAGAGAGAAAATAAAAGGAAAAATTCTTTTTTAATCATCTGGAAAACAGGGCAGAGAGAAGATGAAAAGTGACAGTGGAGAGTGGTAAAGATCCAAGCGGGGAGAAGTGGGGGAGAAAAGGGTGAAAAGAACCAAAATGAAAAAACAAAAGCAGAGTTAGAAAGGATAAAGTTCAAGAGAATGGAAAGAGAAAAGGAAGAAACCAATAAAGGCAGTGAAACAATGAAAGGAAAAAACCCAAATCAAAACCACAGAAACCAGTGTAACTGTTGGATCCGGAGAGGAGAAAGCTTGGGGGTGGGGGTGGGCTCCTGCCAGCCCAGGATCTCACTAGGTGGGTGTGGGAGGGTGTGACCGCCGAGTTCCTGGCCCTAGATGGAGTTCGTGTTGGCCTAGGTGATCTCTATGTTCAGAAGTAAGTAGTTGGTGGAGGCCCTTGATGGAGCTGGTTTCAGTGTCTTAGGACCCCAGGGCAGCTGGTTCTGAGGGTGTCTGCTAGACTAGAGCTGGTCTGGTGGCTCTGTGGGGTTGTAGGTCTGGAGTGGAGTCCGCCTGAATTCAGACACCAAAGCAATGTAGTCACACACACACCCGCCTCACACTGGTGTGGCCCACAACCCATCACAAAGTCCCTGAGAGCAGGGTCTATAGATGAGGGTGGAAACTGGCCACACCTCTGGTCACCAGGGAAGCATGGAGATAAAGAAGGAATCACACCTTTCCCATTGCTTGTGAGACTGTGCCTTGCTAGGTCACCTTCTGCCACCAAAGCTATTCACCAAAGTTCAAGACGGTCACACTTTGTCTGGCTAACTGTTACCAGTCTTCCTCTCCTGCGCAGTTTCTCCTCTCAGCAAACAGTCAATTCACTTCTCTACCTTTCCCCTGAAGTTTAAGGGCTCCAGGATTTTCATCTGTCTGTTTTAATTTGGTCCCTCATATCGATGGACTCAAGCGTGGTGAGGTTGGCCCAGGATCAGGCAGTGTTTCGTTTTGCTGTGCATGAGGTCGCTATGGGTCGGTACACCTAAAAACAACAACAACATCTTTGTTGTACAGGGTCCGTGTAGTGTGTCTCCCTGATCCGCCATCTTGCTGGAAAGATGGGACCATCCTACTGTGTTGTGTAAGTCTGTGCTTTGAGTCTGAATCGACTGGACGGACACCAGTGGGTTTTGTTTTTCTGTACCTGAGTTGAATTTTCAAGGTGTGATTTCACTATACTCATGGTAAGGAGCTCTGGTAGCGTAGTGGTTACGAATCGGGCTGCGAACCTTAAGGTCAGCGGTTCGAAACTACCAGCCGCTCCGCGGGAGAAAGATGAGGCTTTCTACTCCCGTAAAGATTTACACCCTCGGAAACCCTGTACAGGGTCGCTATGGGTCGGACCCGACTCGATGGCACTTAACAACAACAACAACAACAACATGGTAACCATTTCTTTAAACCACCCTGAACCCCTGATATGGGTACCCTCCCTAAACTGTATAGATTTTCCTGTCATTCAGAACATACAGGTCCCTCTCTGCAGGTCATCTTACCTGCCTAGTCAGGTAGAACACTGGACAGTTGGAACTAGCAGAACCTTGGAGTTTAATGAAAGCTCTGACAGATGTCCACAAAACTGATTTCCTGGATGCAGCCCAGTATGGGAACACCAACACCTTAGAGTAAGAGAACTTGGGGGACCTCATTGTTTCAGTAGAATATTCATGCCCCAAAGTGACAGATGCATTTCAATCGGTGGTTCTGGGAACCCTAGTACAGGACATGATTTTATCTGAAGAGACTGATCTCGGCCTTTTGGGCTCTAGGCTTGTTAAACCACATTCACTGTGTTGCCTGAAACAAATCACTGAACCGTTGAGTTGATTTTGACTCAAAGTAGTTCTCATACAGAATAGCGCTGTCCCCATAGGGTTTTCAAGGCTGTCATCTCTGCAGAGTACTCTTTACGGGGTCCTGGTGTGGCGCTGTAGGATAAGCAGTGGGCTGCTAACCATAAGATTGGCGGTTCAAACCCACCAGCCACTCCTCGGAAACGCTCCCTATACAGAGCACCTTAGCGATACGTAACAACTCCACAGAAGCAGACTGCCACATCTTTCTGCCAGGGAGCAGCAGAGGTAGTTGAACCGCTGACCTTATGGTTAGCAGCCGAGTGCAACCCATCTCAGATAGGAAGTATGAGCGGTGGTCCCATGGTGACCCCTTCATTCAAAACCCCTGACTGCAAGGGAAGTTGGGAAAATGGGGAACAGAATTGCAGCCGTTATGGCTCTCAACTGGAGCTGATGTTGGTCCCCAGGGGAACATGTGGCAGTATCTGGAGACAACTGGGGGGATTCCACTGGTGGGGATGCGTGATGGTCAGAGACCCATCCATATGTGTGTAGGCCAGACCTCTCCCAACAAAGAATCATCGTCCCTGAACTGTCAGTCAGTATGGATGCTGAGAAATCCTCATAACTGGCTTAGACCAGTTATGATTTACTGCCTACAGTCAAGTATGCCTAGAATACAGCAGAGATCTATGAGCAAGCAGCCCCGTTGTCTATCATGGGACTGAACTTAACTCAGCCGACAGAGCCCCAACTCTTGTCTAAACAGCCAGAGTAGTAGGCAAGTCAACATCCAGGGAAGGGAGGACACTCAGGTTCTCATGGTGGAGAGGTACCTTCACATGTTGGATGTCCTCTGTGCTCCCCCCATGATACCCGTATAACATGTTCGTTAATCACCATCCTTGTGTTTCATGAGTCTATTACTATAAACTGCCAACAAGGTAGCTCTAAACTCACAGCTAAATGGAAGAAAACGCTGTCTGTTTTACACCATGCCTGTGATCACTTGTGAATTGAGGGTTTTCATTGGCTGGTTTTCGGACGTCCATTGCCAGGTCTTCCTTCCTACTTCCTGTGTCTAGGTCATTCAGTTGCCTTTGCCAGTAATTTCTTAAGGAGGTGAGTTTTAGTTGGCAACATGACTTAGATGTTAGGACAGCGGCCTTTGGGTTTTCTGAGATGATTCTGCAGCAGGAAAAACCAACCGCTGGTGGAAACTTGCCTTTCGTTCTCCATTAGCATTTGAAAAATGGCTCTTGTGAAGCCGTGTTCATTAAGATTTTAATTTTGCAGTTTGTTCCTTTTTAAGTGACATGCAATTAATTAAGGTTTAATGTGTCATCTATTTTTCACCACGACACTTTTACTGTCCCCTTTTTCATTTTGAGTCCGTTTATAAATTGTACTTCAACTAATGAGTTCCACCCCGACTTCCAGTTCCAAATAATTACCCACCTTCCTCATTTGCCAATGCTGTAATTGTGTCATGGAATTAAGACCAGGCCAGGAGAGCTCAGGTGAGCAAGGGTCCCCCAGGGCCGCAGGTCACCGAGGGCTGATGGGCTGGGAAGCTGCTGGCGGAACTCCCTTTGTCTCTGGTTTAGCTCACATGGAAGCACCACTGCGTGTCAGATATGTGGGCCTATGTGAGATAGGAAGGAAGCTGCTCCGTGGGATCCGTCCCCTGGAAGTCACTCACAGGACAACTCCCCTAGTTCTCCACATTGCGTTGCCAGTGGAAACTTGGCTAATGGGACTCTGATTGAACTAAGGTTAATCACAAAGCAATTCCGTCTTCATTTCTGTACTACCTGTGGCAGTTCAGCCTGTGGTACCTCACTGGGAAATCCTGTGTGACAGACTGGAACTGCCTCCTACGGTTGTCTTGACTGTCCTGTTAATGAGGAGGGGTCCTTTGTGACTACTAGCTGAAAGATTGGCAGTTTGAATCTGCACAGAAGTGCATCAGAAGAAAGGTCTTGGTAATCCATTCTCAAAGGTCACAGCCTAGACAACCCAACGGAGCAATTCTCTGCGCACATGGGGGTTTCCGTGAGTTGAAATCACCTCAGCAGTTAACTAACTAGAATCTTAGCGGAATCAGATTGCTGAACCTTTTCAGCAGCTGAGTGCACCATCCCAGGATCTGTTTCTATTCTGTTGTTAAATGCCATCCAGTTGGTCCTAGTTATCTCTAGAGGGGCCTAGGAGCACCCAACTGTTGTTACGTGCCGTCTTGTTGGTTCTGACTCATCGTGGTAGTGGTGTGCCATGGAGTCTGTACCGACTCGTAGCGACCTAATGCACAGCAGAACAAAACATTGCCTGATCCTGGGCCGACCTCACTACTGTTGCCATGCTTGAGTCCATCGATGCTGCCACTTTGTCAATCCATCTCATTGGGGGTCTTCCTCTTTTTCTCTGACCCTCCACCTTACCAAACATGATATCCTTCTCCAGCGACTGGACCCTCCTGACAATATATCTGAAGTATGAGAGATGAAGTTTGGCCATCCTGGCCTCCAAGGAGCACCCTTGATGCACTTCTTCCAAAACAGATCTGTTGGTTCTTTTGGTAGCCCATGGCACTTTCAATATTCTCCTCCAACAACATAACTCAAATGCATCAATTCTTCTACAGTCTTCCTTATTCACTGTCCAGCTTTCATATCATGTGAGGTTATTGCAAATACCATGGCATAGGGTTTCTGAGGCTATAAATCTTTACAGGAGCAGAAAGCCTCATCTTTCTCCCACGGAACAGCTGGTAGTTTCAAACTGCTGACCTTGAGGTTAGCAGCCCGACTCACAACCACTGTGCTACCAGTGCAACCCTATATATGGTTTCTAAGGAGCAGCTGGTGAGCTTGAACTGCTAAATTTACTGTTCAAACCTTGAAGTCCAGCACATTAACCCGCAGCGCCACACCAGGACTCTTTGTAGTGAAATACTGTGGCATAGTCACTTCACTGCAGAAAGTCAACAGTGTTGCTTCTTTTAAAACAACCAAACTCTTTGACCCCTGAAAATATTTGCCTTGAGTTAATTTTTAAGCTAGAACCAAAAATATCCCTGGAAGTTGTCTCAAAGCCAAACAATAGTTTATGTAGCTTCCCTAGTAAAGAATGTTTGCCTGTAGCATTCTGCTCTTCGAAGATCTATCTCGATGGCATCAAAATGCCACAGCAACTGGAAAGCTTAGGTAGGCACCGTAGGGGGAGCAGTGAGTTTATGTTGGTGGGGGAGGGACAACTCAGAAACGGGGCGAAAGAAGGGCTGGGCAACTCAATAACTATCCACACCAATACCACATATATAAAGGGCACAGCCCCGTGAGGGGGTCTTGTGGTTTGCAAAACAACATAAAACACACATGTGCTGTTTGCATTAAAATCCAGTAATTAATATCACTGAATTGTACAGGTAGAAACTTGCATTGGTGTACATTTTGCTAGGTATATATATTCTCAACAATGGCAACAATGAAATAATTTATGAAGGAGTTTCAAAAAGTTTATGGGCAAATGGAATTAAAGAATTGATGCATTTGTTCCAGTAACTTTTTGAAGCCTGGTGGTGGTGGCTGTGGGCCCTGGAGTAGGTTCTGACTCATAGAGACCCTGTACAGGGTTTCCGAGGCTGTGAATCTTTACGGAAGCAGAAAGCTTCATCTTTCTCCTGTGGAACAGCTGGGAGTTTCGAACTGCTGACCTTGAGGTTTGCAGCCCGATTCGTAACCACTACGCTACTAGAGCTCTTTTCATCTATCTAATTCAGTTGCCGGGTTTAGGAAGGTTTTATTTTATTTAATCTAGGAAAGATTAAGAGCTCAGTAAATTGTTGTTACGTGCCTTTAAGTCGGTTCCGACGCAGAGTGACCCTGTATTGGGTTTCCGAGGAGTGGCCAAGTGGGTTTGAACTGCCAACCTCGTAGTTAGCAGTCAAGTTCTTATCATACGGCCCCATATCAGGAGCCCCTAAGTGGTAGTTTGTTACCAAAGTAACACTTCAGGGGGATGGTATGGCTCTAGGGTGGAATCTAATTGGATTTTAGTGTTTGCCCCACTCACACCTGCTGTGTTTTCTCTTCTCAGGGGCAGATGTCCAAGCGAGGGACCCCCGGCGCGGGATGTCGCCGCAGGAGTGGGCTGCCTACACGGGACGTACGGACTCGGTCCGTCTGATGGAGAGGCTGCTGGAGCGTCCTTGCCCTGAACAGTTTTCGGAAAAGTACAAGCTGGAGCTACTGAGGGTCCCGGAGGTCCTTCTGAAGCCCTCGGTCTCCAAAAACTGCCTGCAGAGGTTGGCCGAGTTCCTGCGGTCCACTCTGACCTCCCGCTCCAGTCAGGGCCTGCAGGATGGGGGCGCCCTGGACCACATGGTCAAGATGACCACAAGCCTCTACAGCCCGGCGGTGGCCGTCATCTGCCAGACCGTGTGCCCTGAGAGTACCCCCAGCGTGGGGAAAAGGTGGCTGGCCGTGCAGGAAATCCTGGGGGCTCCGGGAAACCGGGACACCCGTGGCCAGGACAGGGACAAGGCAGAGGGCCCTCAACAGCTATGCCGGACCTCCCAAGCTGGGGAGGTCTCCAGCTTGGGGTCCCCGAGATCCAGCCTGCCGTCGTCGCCGCCCAGGTCGGGTATCCAAGTGGCACCCGCCGCCCGGAAGGCCAGCCTCTTGCCCTTGCAGCTGCTGAGACGGGGCAGTGTGCGGCCGGGCGTGGTCATCCCCAAGGTTCGAATCAGCAAGGCGCCTGCGCCCACCTTCCAACCGGAGCGAGCGCCCACTAAGGACAGCGCCCACCTGCAGATACCCAAGTGGCGCTACAAGGAGGCCAAGGAAGAGAAGAGGAAGGCGGAGGAGGCTGAGAGGAAGCACACGGCAGAGACACAGAAGCAAAGGCGGGCGTCCCGCTGGAGGAAAAGGACGTGAGGGGTCAGCACAGGGAAGAGGTGGCCGGAACAGCAGAGCTCACCAGGACCAACCCCCGGAGACCGCGGAGGGCGGAGCTGCGCATACGCCCTCGTGTTCACCGGTTCCTTCCTTCCCTGGGGACCCCGAAAGTGGCCCTGACTGGTTTGTGCCGGCTGCACCCAGAGTGAGTTGGGGTTCCCAGCAATTGATTTTGCCTAAAACCCTGTTGGAGTTCTGGTGTGGCACTATGGGATAATGCACTGGACCCCAAGTTTGGTTTGAACCACAAGGTGGAGGTTCAAGTCCACCAGCCGCTTCTCAGAAATCCTGTACAGGGTCGCTGTGAGCTGGAACCAACGGCTTTTAACAACAACAAAACCGTGTTAACCCGGCCATCCACCCACCCAACGGCCAATTTGCCTAAAAGCCTCGCTTCTGTAGAACCTCAATTCCGAAAATTTTCAGTCCAATTTGTCACAGAACGTTTTCTGTATAATTTTGTATTTTTAATGATTATTTATCAAATTTGCTGCACCTTAGGAGCCATGGGACTCTTTGTAAATAAGGCATGTTGAACACATGTGTGGGAAGAACCATTGTTGAAAATGTTGCTTCTAGCAATAAATATTTATGGTATCTCTGTCATTTTGTACAGACGTGTGGTGTTCGCCCCATTTCTGCTGTGTCTCTGTGTCTGCCTGCCTTTCCCACAGTGGGTGCCGTGTGGGGTCTCTGCAGTCTGTTAGTGATGCTGCGCTGCATCCCTTTGATGGAGGTAGTGACTTTGACAGCAAAACAATCACCTGAGACAGAGGGACTAACGTCATTGAATCTTTTTTAGGTTCTGTCCATACAGTGAACCCTGGTTTGGCACTGTAAAATAAACACTAGGCTGCTACTAACCACAGAGTCCGCAGTTCAAACTCACCAGCTGCTCTCAAAAACCCTATGCAGTGTTGCTACGAGTCAGAAGGAGTCCTGTTGTACTGTAGAATAAGCACTAGACTGCTAACCGAAAGGTCAGTGGTTCAAATGTACCAGCTGCTCCTCAGAAACCCTATACAGAATCATCACTATGAGTCAAAGCCAACTCCACAGCAAAACACTATTCATACATTGGAGCCCTGGTGGCACAGTAGTTAAGCGTTCAGCTGTCCTTACCCACTATCCGGTCCCAGGGAGAACAGTGGAGCAGTCTGCTTCTAAAGATCTGTAGCCTTAGAAACCCTATGGGGCAGGTCTCCACAATTGTAGAAGGTGGCTATGAGTTAGCACTTACAACAGTGGGTTTGGTGTGGTTTGCTGGCGATTTATACATTAATTATGAAGGAAGGCATAGCTACATTGGCAAATTGCTAATTATGAAACAATACATAGATGTACAGG
>NW_006408876.1:2074582-2079029 GCF_000296735.1 Chrysochloris asiatica | reverse complement strand
GCAAAACCACTGATTGGGTTGACTTTATTTCAATATTTTTAAAGTTTTTATTGTGAATTGAGTAAAAGTTTCCAGGTCAGATCATTAGTTTTACATTCAACAAATCTTTACACCTTGTTTCATTACAATGATTAGAATCCCCTCCAGGTACCATTGGTTAACAATATTTCTCCATATTCATTTTAGCTCTTTTTTTAAAAAACACTCAGGCATATATAATAATAATTTACACCACCAAAGGGCACATTCTGCAAGTCTGCCTCCTGGCCACCAGCATCCAGTCCCTCTCTTCCCATGAATCTAGAGTCCTTAGCTGCTCCCTCTCTCCATGTCCCCCTCTGTGCCTCCATCTCTAGTGTCGCTGCTTCTGTGGATAGGGTCTTACATTCTGCTGGTTGACTTTTGAAGGAGCAGGTTATGAGACCTGACTTCTAAGCAACCTTGTTTGAAGCCCATGTTCTGGAGTAGGGCAGGGAGGGCTGCGGTGGGGTGGGGCGGTACCCATCCCTTCCTGGGTGTAACTCTGTTTGCCTTTTGATGTTTGTCCCAGCGCTCAGCTCCTCCTCAGGCCAGCTTTGTACAATTCCCAAGGTGGGGGTCAGGCTGGGGTATACTTTGGCAGAGCTGCTGTGTGATTTGCCCAGGCTCCCAAGACCATCTGAGCGGTGGAGTGTCTGCCCCAGCTGCAGCTGATATAACTAGTATCTTCCTTGGAAGCACAGACTTTCAGTTAACACAGACCAAGTGTTGTTAGGTGTTGTCAAGTTGTTTCCGACTCAAAAGCCACTGAACGAAACACTGCCTGGTCCTACGCCAACCTCACAATTGTTAGGTTTGAGTTTATTGTTGCTGTCTCTGTCAACTCCTCCATTGGGGGTCTTCCTCTTTTTCACTGACCCTCCACTTTTCCAAGCATGATGTCCTTCTCCAGGGGCTGATCCCTCCTGACAACATGTCCAAAGAAAAAGAAACAAAGTCTGGCCATCCTGGCTTCTAAGGAGCGCTCTGGCTATAGTTTTTCCAACACAGATTGGTTTGTTCTTCTGGCAGTCCATGGTGTTTTCAATGTTCTTAATTAACTCAAATACACTGATTCTTCTCAGATCTTCCTTACTCATTGTCCACCTTTCATGTGTACGTTGTTGTTGTTAAGAGCCTTTGAGTAGGTTCTGACTCATAGCAACTGTATAGAGTTTCTGAGGAGCAGCTGGTAAGCCTGAAGCACCTTGCAGTCAGGTGCTTATCTTATAGCGCCACACCAGGACTCCCTGGTTTGAGCCTGATGCACTTTAGTCCTGAGTTAAACTGACATCTTTGCTCTTGAACACTTTTAAAAGGTCTTTGGCAGCAGATTTGCCTAATGCAATAGGCCATTTGGTTTATGGACACAGCAGTCAAAAAAAGCAAAACGACTAATTAGAAAGTCTTTATTACTATAATCCTGTAGCCCTGAGTGTCCGGGTTCCCCAGCTACAAAGTGATGTATGGGACAGGGAATGGGGTTGCTGACTCCCTCTGTCCCTCCCACTTTTCTTCATCAGGGCATCGATCAGTCAGGGAGCCCACAGGCACCTCTTCAGAAGCACATGGAACAAGGTAGCAGGGTGCACCCTTGGAAGTCAGACAGTGATGATGAAGCAGTGTTTACACAGACTAGCTTCTGTTTCAGCCCAAACAGGTCTCAACCTCACTGGATGCCTCGTGGTCAGGCCCTCTGGTGCTAACTGGCCAGGAGAAACCCTTGCATCTAGGAGATGGGACTGGCCATGCCCCTTAGGATGGAGCGTCCTGTGGGTGACAAAGGCTGTGACCTACCTTGGGGGAGTCCCTCTGCAAGCTGTCTTTTCTGCCCCCAGTAGTGTGACATCTTCCTTCCATGTGCACATTAGCCCTTGCCTCACCAAACTTGTGGCTGGCTCGCCCCTCACCTCTGACGCTCCACAGACCCACCCAGACGGTGGCCAGTGGCCTCTGGCTGGGGCTTCTCAACCATCTACCCCGGAGGATCACCTGGGCACTTTCCATCAACCCCAGCCACTGCAATCTGCAAAGGTGCCCACTGAGTTGCTCTGGGGAACTATGCCCCAAGAGTTTTGTAGAACCGCCCCAGGGGCTGCACTGCAAAGCCTGCATTGAGAACCCTGGGTTTAAACACGGGAACGTGAATGGACCCATTATCCTGTAGCTGTTTTCTTGCAAGAAGCAAACCCTAAGTCTTCCAGCTGCCATCTGCATGTTGTTATTGTTAAGTGCTGTTAAGTCTTCTGACTCATAGTGACCCTCTAGGGTTCTGAGGAGTGACTGGTGGTGGGTTTGAACTGCCGACCTTACAGCTCAAACTGACCTTGCTGTCCAGTGCGTTATCCTGCAGCATCCCACCAGGACTCCACTATCTGTGAGAATGCATAATTGTAGTTGGTAAAGCGAGTGCTAGAAGGTTCTGCCCTCAGCTGCGTTTTCTGTCATGGGAGCTGATACCCGGAAGGGTCCCCTCCTCCCCAAGTCTTGAATCTCTACCTGTTTACCTGTTACAAGTTCATATTTCTGCTCCCCAGCCCCTCTACCTCCTTAATCCCATTCCCAGAGTTATGAGGAGGGCATCAGGTTCTGGTGGTTTTCTTCAGGCCCAGGCTATTCTCAAGTGGACGAGCTGGACCCTCACCCTCTGGTGCCCCAGCCTCCCCCTGGTGCCCAAGCACTTCGGGGCCACATCTATGTGGCTGTAGACGCTCCAGCATCAGTGATGGCACCTGGAGACACGTGCCATCACGAAACCTTGTCGATGTCTCTGGCAAACCGGAAGGTGGGTGTGGCGCTCTCCGGGGTCAGTGGAAATGGGGCCGTGGGAGCAGGAGGTGTTTTGCTGGTGTTAGCAAATGCCCAGAAAGAGGGTACCTGGACCCCCAATCGTGCAGGTGGATCCGGAGGGCTGTCAGTCACCCCTTTTAAAAACTTCTTAGTGTGAACTGAGTGAAGGTTTACAGAGCAGATCATCAGTTTTACTGTCAGCAAATCATACCCTACCTTTCATTACATGGTTGCAATCCCTTCCATGTATCATCAGTTAACACTGTTTACCTCTATTCACTTTAACTCTTCTATTCATCCTGTGGCTTCTGCTACCTTCAGCTTCCCTTTACCAGCCTCCCTCTTGTAATCTAGTGCCTGCCTGTCACCCATGTTAACATGTGCCTACCCTCTAGCCTGTGAACCATTTTCCCTTCCCTCCCACCCCTGCTAACCATCACACACTGATTCCTGGTGTAGGATCAGCACTGAACTGCAAACCACAAGGTCAGCAGTTCAAACCCACCGACTACTCCTCAGAAACCCTATACAGGATCACTGTGAGTCAGAACTGACTCGCGGGCACTTAACAACAACCTCTATCTTCCATCCCACCCGGGTAGCCGTCATGAACTGTTTTGTTGTTGTTGTTGTTGTTTTTCAAGCAGGAAAACCTTTTCTTCACTTTTTATAGCACAGTTTCATACAGTATTTGTCCTCAGAGAATTTTGGTAGAAGAATCCAGTTAAGAAAAGTTGCAAAACCTTGAAGGGCTGTTTCTGATGTGGGTTCTGTTTTTGACCCAGGCCCTGCATCTAGGATCCAGCGGTCCACGTGGTCCCCAGCGGAGCCCTTTGCCCTTCTCGAGGTCTCCAGAGAGTCCAGGCTGGCTCTGCTCAAGCCCAGCTAGCCAGCACAGCACTTCTCAGTCTGTCTGTTATAAACAGATTTGCAAACAGGAATTTTCCAAGGCAAGGAAATTGTCCGCCAAGTTTCCTCCCTAGCTTGGTGGGAGGGATACTTTGGAGCTTGTTTTCTGTTCTTTTGGAGGGCGCAAGGGGAGAGGCAGGGAGGTCCCCTGCCCAGACCCAGACATGCTGTTCCTGTAGGGCGGTCATTTGGGGTTACCCGCCTTGCGGGCTGCAGTGTTGGCTCAGAAGGACATGACTTGCCTGAGTGACATCGTCAGCCAAGAGCCAGAGGGGGCAGCAGAGGGGGAGGGGGCTTTTCTTTGTCTCTCCAGTGTCATGAGAAGGAGCAGACAGAGTGATCAACAGCCATCCCCTGTTAAGGAACACTATCATGTTACCTTCTTCTTCTTCTTGTTAGGTGCTGTGGAGTCGGTACTGACTCATAGTGACAACAGAACGAAACACTGCTCGGTCCTGGGCCAACCTCACAATTGTTGCCACGCTTGAGCCCATTGATGCTGCCATTTTGCCAATCCATCTCGCTGGGGGTCTTCCTCTGTTTCTCTGACCCTCCACCTTACCAAACATGACATCCTTCTCCAGCAACTGGTCCCTCCTGACAATATGTTCAAAGTATGAGAGACGAAGTTTGGCCATCCTGGCTTCCAAGGAGCACTCTGGCTGCACTTCTTCCAACACAGATCTGTTTGTTCTTTTGGCAGCCCATGGCACTTTCAGTATTCTCCTCC
>NW_006408876.1:2069825-2074281 GCF_000296735.1 Chrysochloris asiatica | reverse complement strand
AATGTTGTTTATTGGTTCAGTGGTGAGGATTTTTGTTTTTTCTTTACATTGAGATGCAACCCATACCAAAGGAGGTGGTCTTTGATCTTCATCAATAAGTAGTTTAAGCCCTGTTCACTTTCAGCAAGCAAGGTTGTATCATCTGCATATCTCAGGTTGTTAATAAGTCTTCCTCCAATCCCGATGCCACGTTTTTCTTCATATAACCCAGCGTCTCGGATTATTTGCTCAACATAAAGGTTGAATAAGTATGATGAAAGAATGCAACCCAGTCGCACACCTTTCTTAATTTTAAACCATTCCATGTTCCCATGTTCCTACTTGGGGGCAAATGGTTCATTCAAGAAGATGCAAATTCTGGTCCCTGAGATGTAAGCTCCCTCTAGTCTGCCTGATACTCCTATCCAACATCATTTGAGCTTTTTTGGACAACTGTATTCACTCACTGAGTGGCAAGCCCTGCATCCCACCCCACCCCCATCCCTTCACTATGTCAGTCTGGGAAGGATGCGGGCCACTACCCTGTCCTCTTCAGCTTGGTCGTCATGTTTGACATGTCCCCCACCTCTCTTCTTCCTTTGCCTGTTCTCTACTCCAGGCTTGGCTCAATTCCTTGCTCATTCCCAGTGTCCCTTCTCTGAGGTTAAAGACGTCAGAGAATGTAGAGAAGCTTGTGAGGTAACACAGCATCTTCTGAGCCTCTCCTCGTGGCCCCCACATGGCTGAGCTGAATGGGCAGCAGAGGACACTGGCTTCGTGCTGGGTGGGGACTTGGGCTCAGCGCCCCTGTCACCCTTTTATCAGGAAAGGAGACATGTTTGGTCCACGCATGCAGAGGGTGGAGGCAGCGGGGGGGTAGGGCATGCCTGTACCCGTTGTTCTCAGGGGCTGTGCAGTCCCTTCCCACCCATTACAGACCACACACAGCAGAACAAAACCCTGCCCAGTGCTGCACCACCCTCACTCTCATTGCTGTGCATCCAGCAGCTATAACTAAGTGCATCTCAAGTGACAGGAAGCGTTACGCCTGTGGTAACATAGAACTTGAGTGAAATACGATCTAACTGGTCAGATCAGGAGAGGCAGGCCTTGAGACATTTTCAATGCTGCTGTTTTCTAATGAGATTCCTGGGACTCGCCCCACGGTTGGGGTCTCCTTGGTTATTGGAAACCCCGGTTTGTGACAACCTAAAAGACTCTGCATAGAAATGGAATCAAAAGATAACTGAGGCCGCCGCTGGGCCGGGAGCGCTATGAGCGTGGTGCGTGAGCCGTGAGCGTGGCATGTGAGCTGTGACCGTGGAGCGTGAGCCGTGACCGTGGAGCGTGGGCCGTGAGCGTGGGAGGAAGGTGGCTGCTGGCGGCCCTTGGAGCACAGTGGCCTCGCCGCTGGCCAAGTGCACGCTGACGATGCAAAGAGGACTGAGAAAGTAGGAGGGTTTTCAGTGGTTATTTGATTGGACTCAGCACCCTAACATTGGCCGTAAGTTTCCAGCAACACATTTCTTCTTGAAATGCTGGTTGCTGTCTTCTCGATTTCACACCTTTCCATACGTTCAGAGCCTGCTTTGTACGCCAGAGTGCCTCTCTTCCCTGCCCTTGAATTCTTCGTTAACATTTTAAACAAGTGGCTTAAAGAATTCCTCTAGAGAATGAAAGAAACTTAGGTTAGAAGTCCACGTCACTACGGGGATTGATTTAACTACATTCTGAGGGGCTGGGTTGAAAGGCAGTGGGTGCACGACACGTATGCGCTCACGATGAGCCCGCCTGGAGAAGGGACCTTTGGACAGTCTTCAGCAGGACGGACACCGCTCTAGATGCACAGTGGGTGACAAAGCGTGTGCTCGAACACACCCATACATGCCATACACGTGCACAGACACCACATGGCACATCACACACCACACACACACATCACACACACATCACACACACATCACACACCACACGCACATCACACACCACACGCACATACTACATGCACATCACATACCACACGCACACCACACACACATCACACACCACACGCACATCACACACCACACACACATCACACACCACACACACATCACACACCACACGCACATCACACACACATCACACACCACACACACATCACACACACACACCACACACACATAACACACCACACGCACATCACACACCACACGCACATCACACACCACACACACACCACACACATATCACACACCACACTCACACACCAATGGAAAGCTAAAGGGCTTTGTGTTTCTGGTGTGTCTTTATTGTGGCCTCAGGGGATACCCCATGTGACCTGCTTGAAGATGCATATTTACACAGGATTAGACTGCCCAATTTTAAAAAATGGTGCTCATAAGGAACCTGTTTGTAGACCAAGAGGCAATCATTTGTACAAAACAAGGGGACACTGAATGGTTTAAAATCAGGAAAGGTGTGTGCCAGGGTTGTATTCTTTCACCATAATTATACTGAGTACACAATCTAAGAAGCTGGGTTCTATGTAGAAGAAAGTAGAAGCATGACTGGAGGAAGAATCATGAACAACCTGTGATATGCAGATGTTACAACTTTACTTGCTGAAAGCAAAAAGGGTTTTAAATACTGATAAATATCAAGGACCACAGCCTTCAGTATGGGTTGCACCTCAATGTAAAGAAAACAAAAATCCTCAACTAGACCAGTAACTATCATGAGGATAAATGGAGAAAAGACTGAAGTTGTCAACAACTTCATTTTCCTTGGCTCAACCATCAAAACTCAAGGAAGCAGCAGCCAAGAAATCCAACAACATATTGCATTAGGTAAATCTGTGGCACAAGACCTTTTTTAAGTGTCCAAGAGCAAAGATGCCAGTTTGAGGACTAAGGTGTGCCACACCCAAGCCATGGTATATTCAATAATCTCATATGCTTGCAAAAGTTAGACAGTGGATAAGGAAGAGCACAGAAGAATTGATGCATTTGAATTATGGTGTTGGAGGAGACTATTAAAAGTATTATGGACTGCCAGAAGAACAAACAAACCTGTGTTGGAAGACGTACAGCCACAGTGCTCCTTGAAGACCCGGATGGCCAAGACTTCGTCTCTTATACTTCAGACATATTGTCAGGAGGGACCAGTCCCTAGAGAAGAGCATCTTGCTTGGTACAGTGGAGGGTCAGCGATAAAGATGGACTGGCACAGTGGCAGCAGCAGTGGACTTTAGCGTAACAATAACAGGAAGGCTCGCCCAGGACCGGGCAGTGTTTCATTCTGGTGTCATAGGGCTGCTTTGAGTTGGAACCAACTTGGCAGCACCCAGTAACAATGATGAAAGGCTTCCTAAGGGCTCACAAGGAAACTCCACTTGGGGAGTCAAGGGCCACCGACACTGAGGTTCAAACTGACCTTGTGGTCCAGTGCTTAGTGCATACACCACCTGAGGACTGTACAAGGAAATAAAGCACAGAAATCTTATGGGTGGTCTTGTTTACAGTAAACAGACTATAAAATGTGCAGCCCTAAAATTTGGGATTCATACTTTCATCCTTCAAGAGGCCCCCTAGGCTCCCTGTCTCAGGGAGACTTGGAGAGGTCAAGTAGCAATGTTGGGGGTTGGCCCCTGAGGAACTCAGCTGGGTCCATCAGCTGGGGCGTCTCCAGGTGCTAGGGGGCTACAGTTCTTAGAAAGCATCTATCACTGAGAATCTACTCAACGAACATTAATTGAGCGCCTACTGTATATGTCCCAGGCACTGGGGTACAGGAGAGAACCAGCGACCTTCTGTCCTTGAGCTAAAGTCTTTGCTTTCGTAAGACCTCTCTCCACAAGTTCCCAGGCCCCCTGCCTGCTTTCAGAGCAAGTAACTCAGAGCTTTTCATCACAAGGTAGTTTCACACCACCACCACCACTGCTGGCCCCTCCCCAGGTACGACATAGAGGACAGGCAAGCATACTGTACATCCGAGAGGAATCCCCTCTTGGAGAACACAGAGGGATGAATCCCCTGACATTTGGTACCAGGATCTAGTTATACCCATAGCATCATTGGCCCCTTGCTCTGAGGAAGCTCTGGGTTTTCCCAAGCCTAGCTCAGAATTCAATGCCATTCTTCATCAAACTGATGCTATTTACTGCTGGAGAGAACTCACACAGCCACAATGTGGCATCCTGCTGTTGTTGATAAGGACAAGGGAGGAGGAGACCAGGCACAGGGAGCTATCCCACGTGGAGAGAGCAGTGACCTGCTCAGAGGTGGGATCCAGTTGCTTTGACAGTGGTCTTTGAGTAGAAATCCCAGAAGCTGACTTAGAATTGGACAACTTTTGGAGACACTTGATAAAACCAATAAAAGGGTATCTTTATTTTATTATTTTTTTAATGTTTTGTTGTGAATTGAGTAAAGGTTTACAGACAAGATCTTCAGCTTTACAGTCAACAAATCACACACTTTGTTTCATCTCAATGATT
>NW_006408876.1:2045687-2069458 GCF_000296735.1 Chrysochloris asiatica | reverse complement strand
TGGATATCCAGGGCTCATGTATGAGATTACTAACAAGCATTACTGAATAATCAGATGAGGGACCAAAGCAAAAATATTTGATGCACACATACAAAAGAAAAAATATATGAGGGTAAGTAAAAAAATTATCTGCACTGTAGCTGTAGGATTTATTTTAATCAACTTTTAGAAAAGACATATACACCATTTTCCAATGTAATCTCCTTGCCTTTTAATATGTTTTGTCCATGTGTCAACAAGCTTTCCTATTCCCTTATTGAAAACTGTTTTAGGCTGAGCTGTGAGCCACGAATGCACAGCTGTCTTCACTTCATCATGAGAGGTGGAGCTTCGTTCTCGAAGGGCTGCTTTCAGGGGACCAAGCAGGTGAAAGTCCAGTGGAGCAAGATCAGGACTATAGGGAGGATGCTTTAACACCTCAAAATGAAGCTTTTGCAGAGGTGTGTGGACGTGTATTGTCATGCAAGATCACAGTGTCCTTGGGTAACAGTCCTCTGTGTTGAATCTGAAGTTTAGACTTCAGCTCTTCAGTGAGCATCTCACTGTAATGAGCGCTGTTGATTGTTGAACCTTTTTCCTGATAGTGTTCCAATACTGGCCCTTGACAATCCCAGAAAACTGTAAATATCAATATTCCAGCTGCTGGTTGACTTTTGAACTTTTTCTCGGTTGGCGATTGTTTCCACTCCATATTCTGCCGTTTACTGTCATGCTCGTAGTGATGAATCCGTGTCTTGTTACCAATAATGTTTTTTTTTAAAGAAACGTCTACCTTCTTTCTAGAGTCAATCTAAATTTTGTTCGCAGGTGTCCAAACACTTCTGTTTATGGTCTTCTGTGACTTGTTTCGGTACCCATCTCGCACAAACTTTTTAAAACCCAAGTGTGTCATGGATTATTTCATAGGCAGAGCTGTGGCTAATGTGTCTGATTTATGATCTGCCCCATAACCCATTGTCACTTGTCTATCCAAAAGAATCATTTCACGGTGCAGTCAACGTTGTCATCAGCTGTGGATGGTGTTTTAACACAACTTGAGTGTGGTAAGTTTTGAGTCACCTTGCATATTCATTTAAACATCCAAAGCCTACTGCCCACCAGCACATAGCCTTTCTCAGTCCCTGGGCCTAGAGGTGGCAGCTGCTCTGTCTCTCCATGCCATCGCCTTTGCTACCATCTCTCTTGTTGCTGTTCCTTCCTAATGGTCCTGGGATCATCTGTTCCTGAAATCAAAGTTGAACCACTCCCTCTTTTAGTTCCATATCTGGAAGGATATTTTAAAACAAACCCTAATCAGTTTCCCCTTGAGATGATTCCATCTTATGGTGATCCCATGTGTGTCAGGGGAGAACTGCTCCATAGGGCTTTCCGTAGTGAAGTTTTCAGAGGTAGATTGGCACAGCTTTCTTCTGAGGTCTTTCTAGGTGATTCAAACCACCCACATTTCTTTTTAAACTTGGGTATGTGTGTCATTTGGGTGAAAGTTGACAGAACAAAGCCGTTTTCCATTCAACCATTCATACACATTTTGCTTCCTGACATTGATCGGGGTCCCCATAATGGACCATTTCACTTCTTTTCTGTCCCACTCTTTCTTCTGAGCTTTGTTTCTGGGCAAATGCTGCCCTTTGGATCCCATCGGGTTGATCGTTCCAAGGTGTGTATATCTCCTTTGTGTTATTGTGGTTGTTGTTCAGTGCTTTCAAGTTGGTTCTCACGCATAGATACCCTGTCTAGGGTTTCTGAGGAGTGGCTGGTGGGTTAGAACCACCTGGAAATGTCCTGAGCAAGTAAATGTTCCCCAAGACCCTTTGGGGTATCCTATAGAAGTAATAAGACACATTCAAAGGGACAATGACAGTTGATTGGGTGGAATCACCTACATTCCGACTTGTCTGCTATCCAAGCATCAGAGTTTTCACAGCAACAATACTGTGGTGGGCTCAGAGTTAAACATTGGCCAGCTTGCAGTGAGGGCATCTTGCTATGAGCCGTTTTCTGAATGTAATGCTATTTTCATTATCATTTAAAAAAAACCCAGTAGGCTTTGGGATATTTTTTTAGCTGTTGAATATGGATATATTCTGTAAAATGTTACTGTATTTTTGATTTGAAGAGAGAGTTTGATACAGTTTATAAAAGGTATTTTCCTATTTGGACTTCAGGGCTGCTTGGGAATTTACAGATGCAGGAAACCTCAGGCAGCCTCCATTTTTAAAATAAAGTTTTTATTGTGAACTGAGGGAAGGTTTACAGAGCAGATCATCAGTTTTACCTTCAACAAACCCTCCACTTTGCTTCATTACAATGATTGCAGTCCTGTATTTAACTATTCACTTTAACTCTTGCATTCCCCCCTGTGTCTCCCTCCACTACTTTCATCTTTCCTCGGTGAAGCTCCCTCTTGTTGTATATAGTGCCTGCTCCAACACTGTGTTAACATGTGTCTACCCCCATCCCTCCCATCATACCATCGCCCACCACTTGTCTGTCAGCTTGTAGTATTGTGATGGTTTGTGTGTTGCTGTGATTCTGGATGCTATGCCACCGGTATTTTAAATACCAGGAATGTGCACAGGTTTCAGCCGAGCTCCCAGACTAAGACAGACTAGGAAGAAGGAGAGGTGGACTTCTTCTGAATGTATGGCCACTGGAAACCTTATGGGTAGCAATGGCATACTGTCAGATAGCACCAGAATATTGAATCAGCAGTGGGTTCCAGTGTAAGAACCATCGTGAGGGGGATGCAGGACTGGGCATAGTTTTGTTTTGTTGTGCATGGCGCTGCTAGGAGTCACAACCGACTCAAAGTCACCTAACGGCAACAACATAACCATCATAGATTAGATTGTTTATGATAGCAAGAAAACGTATTCCTAACTTTTGACAACCGTGGTCTCTCACAACATTTGTTCCTTTGTGCTTGATTAATTTTGCTCAGCATGATGTCCTCCAGGTTCATCCACATTGTGAGGTGTTTTGCAGATTCATTGTTATTCTTCAACATTGTGTAGTATCCTACTATGTGGATGCACCATGTTTGTTTAACCATTCTTTTGCTGATGGGCATTTAAACAGCCTCAATCCTTAATATTCAAAAGGTTAACTATCTCAGTTTCGTTTGCATTCTATGATATGACTAGACAGAAAGAAATTTACAGAATTAACCACTGCTTGTGAAATACACACATTCCTGTTGTACAATAGTGTGATGATATTTGAATGAACTTAAAGGTGTACAAATCAGAAAATGATACAATGAAACATACTTTTCCTGTCACTTGCTTATTTTAACTGAACTAGAACTGTCCTTTCTTTGACACACGTTCACTTTCTCTTTCAAAGGTCAAATTTGTAAATGTGTGAAATGTCCACGAGTACTTTCACATACACGAAAATGCTTTCTTGACAAGCCCTGTCTTCTTATAAGTCACTATTGGGAGACCGGAATCTTCTAGGGTATTTCCCACTCATTTACAGACCTATGTAAAAAACCACGTCACTGTTTTGTTTTGTGTGAATTCTTTTACGTAAATGATACATTGTACCTGTTGTCCTAGATTCTTTTCCTTACTTTATGTCTTCCTTTTAAAGAATTTAAACACTGGCCTAGTTTTTAAAAGAACAAAAATAAAACAGAAGAAAACAACTCATTGGAGAGGTCAGAGTTGTTTAGTTGTAGAACCTTCACATCCTATGTGGGAGACCTGGGTTCCATTCCCGGCCAATGTACTCACTCACACCCACCAGCCACCTGTCCGTGGAGGCTTGTGTGTTGCTAGGAGGCTGAACAGGTTTCATTAGCGTTTCTAGACTAAGATGGACTTAGCTATCAATTTCTGAAAGTCAGCTAGTGAAAACCCTCTGGCGCATAACAGTCCCATACGTAACTGATCACAATCCTGGAGTAACAGAGAAACAAGCAGTGTTTCCCTCTGTTATGCATGAGGCTGTCCAGACCAGGGATGTCTTGTCAGCGGCTACCTCAGCAACAGAAATGTAATACACAAATGTGGTAGAAGAGCCTTAGATAAAACGGATTCACATTCTCCATAGACAAGCCCTTCCTCTCAGGAAGGCCCTCAGCCGTGTACACATCCTTCCAGAACTGTTTGGACTGTGTCCCTTCCCGCCTCTGTGACACATGGGGTCCCAGCATACACATAGCTCCCTGAAATAGTGGTGTTTAGGGCAGGAACGACCAGCTGTTCTGTGGGAGAAAAATGAGGCATTCTGCTCCCAGAAAGATGTACAGCCTCAGAAACCCCGTGCAGGGTCACTATGAGTCGGAACCGACTCCATGGTACTTAACAACAACACCAACAAGGGGAGGAACGGGTTTTAGAGCCTGTCTTAGTGCTCTCGTGCTGCAATAAGAGAGGTACCACAAGTGGTGGCTTTCACAAAGAAACGGACCCTCTCACAGTTTGTTGTTTTTAGGTGCCATCGAATCGCTACCGACGTGTGAAGTATTGAATGGAACGCAGTCTGCTCTGTAAACTTTCTCCCAAATCACAAATCAACAGCAACAACAACAAACTATTCTGCATTTACAAGCCCTTTACGGCAGTGAGGGAGCTCTGAAGGACATGCACAGGACAGTAAACCACGAGGTCGGCGGTTCGAGCTCACCAGCCGCTCCGTGGGAGGAAGATGAGGCTTTCTGCTCCTGCTCAGATTTACAGCCTTGGAAATCCTAAGTAGGTCCCTATGAGTCAGAACAGACTCGAGGACATACATCATTAACAAGCCCTTCAAAAACAGGCAGCAGGTTAGACTTGTTTGCCCCCTTCCGATCAACCTATTTCCAATCTGGGACTTGGGGATTGAGACAGAGTGCTGGATGTGCTCATCATCCTTCAGACACGTATGGGCTCCTATCTGGGGGAAAGGGGGACACATGTTGTTGTAATGGGCGCCCCAGCTGCCTGGCTTCCCTCTGCAGTGCCTTCTGTCACCCCCTCCTGACCATCTACCTCACCTGCCTGCTTTTTGCTGTGGTTAAGAGCCATCGAGTTAGTTCTGACTCATAGCCACCCTGTATAGGGTTTCCAAAGAACCGGTTTGCAGTTAGCAGTCCACTGCTTACCCTCCAGCATCATGTCACCTTTCCCCTCTTTAAGGAGTGACACCTTAGGCTCAGGTCACTTGTGTGCACTCGACACTGGCTTTTCCTTCTTCAGATCAGGAGCCAGTCTCTTGAGTAGTGAGAAATGAGAGACGGGACATCCCAGATGATTTGGGATAATTATCTGAAAATGAAACAAAAGCCTGTTCCTATTTCTGCCTGGGGAAATGGAAGATGTGGGCCACGATGCAGCCGGAGAGCAGGGAGTGGTGTAAGATGGGGTCCTAGTCTCCTGGTGTGGTTGTAACAGGAGTATGATGATGAGTGGGTGGTCTTGAAGGACAGACATTGTTTCTTCACAGTTTGTTGTTGTGAAGTGCCGTCGAGTCTGTTCCGACCCATAGTGACCCTGTATAGGGTTTCCAAGGAGCAGCTGGTGAGCTTGAACCACTGTCCTTGCAGTTCAAACAACTTTGCAGTCTGAAGTATTAGCCCACAGTGCCACACCAGTTTAGGAGGCTAGAAACCCAGATCGCAGGGAAAGCGCTGTCTGTCTGTCTGCCCCGTGGATGGTGTTTGTCCCTGCTCCCATAGCCCCAGTGTTCTTCACATGTGCTTCTGACATTCCTCAGTTCCTCAGGGACCTTCACGTGCTAGAAATAAAGCAAATTATACAAGAACTCCAGTCACGTTAATTTTTTGGTTTCCCAGGACACAGAAGAGTATGTTTGCACCGTATTGTAGTCAGCCAAGTGTGCCGTATCATATGAAAAAACCCAAAATACCGTGAGAATGACCAAACCCGGACACAGCCATGAAGAGGGCACCTGCTGTTGGAAAAACGGTGCCATTAGACATGCTGGATGCAGGTTGATACAAACCTTCAGTGTGTGAAAAAGGAGCGCTCTGAGGGCCCACACCATGAAGCACACTAGGACAAGGTGTACCTGGACAGAAAAGCCAAACCCGTGCCTCCAAGCCCACTCCCGCATCCGGCAGCCCAACAGGACAGGGGAGAGCTGCCCTACCACCCCAGGTTTTGTAGGTTGGAATCTTTATGGAAACAGATCACCAGTCTTTTCTCCACCCCTACCCCCACCCCGCCAGAGGCTGGTGGGTTTGAATCGCCGGCTTTTACATTATAGCCCAGCGTTTGAGCACTGTGCCACATCGGCAGTGGGGACATAATTCAGCCCACAGCAGTGGTGCCATGTCATGACCGCTGAGAAGACACAAGGGGCCCATGTTTCTTGGTGGCTCAGCCAGTCCAGTGACCTTGGGGCCACATCTGTCCACACTGGGCATTAGTGACCAGGGATGCCACCTGCTACAGCCACTCCTGCTGCCTTTCTCAGGGACTGGTGACCAGATTGGGTTCCAGCAGGGAACAGGAAAGGTAATTCCAAAAACAGTGTGGGGACCGCATCAGAATTCCCCTGGCTTCACAAGGGGGAAGGAGAATCAAACTCAAGATCATCCCAAGACCAATATCTATGAAGCGGAGGTCAGACATGCCTCCACCCTACAACCTCGTCTACCCTATTCTGACACCAACCATTCCTCCCACAGCACTGTCTGCTTCACATCTGGGTTGGATGATCCATTGCAATGGCCACACAGAACTCAGAACAATACTCACAACTATGGGGTTTATTAGGGAAGTGAACAGGGTACCATTCAGGATCAAAACCACCTCAGGACACAGCAGTTCTCTAGTCAGGAACGCCTCTTGTCTGCCAGACTGCAGGCACACCTCACTCTTGTCTTCAGCCGCGCAGCCATGTGGTCTCTTGGCCTCTGCCCTGCTTGACAAGTGTTTCGAAGCTCTGTAAGCCAGTCTGTGAATTCCCAAAGGGCACGTCCTGCAAGCCAGTCTCCTTCCCATGGGCACTCCGCTTTCCTCAGTCCATGGGCCGAGAGCCCGCAGCTGCTCTGTCTCTCCGTTTCACGGCCTCTGTTGCCACTTTTCCAGGTCGGGATCTCACACTCTTCTCTCTTGATGCTCTTGGGACTGTCTGTCCCTGCTTCTGAGATGGCTCTTGTAATCCCAGTGGGATAGCAAATCTAACCAATCCCAACATTAATTAGAGTCCTGGACACCTTATTTGAATTGACCCACCCAATCACTAGAGTCCTGGTGTGGTGCTATAGGATAAAGCCCTGGACTGCAAGGTCGGAGGTTCAAACCCATCAGTCGCTCCTCAGAAACCCTATACAGGGTTGCTATAAGTCAGAACCAACTCAATGGCACTTAACAACAACTATCATGACCACAATCCAATCACTTGGTGGGACTTAAGAAGAAATTGGATAGAAAAACCATATCTAGTACATTCAAGGAACCACAGAAACCCATGAGTCTGAAGTCTGCTAACAAAACACACTGATGTTCACATCATCTGGCAGATTGCAGCTCACCGACTCCTTCCCATCCTGAAGGGACAGCTTCTCTGCAGGCTGGCACGGAGAGCAGGACAGGCCTGGAGAAGGGGTAGCCCACTTCCTCAGTTTCTTCCCTACCTAAGGCTTGGTTCTTTTCCATGGGCTCTAATTTCAAACCCCAACAAGAAACGAACAACATGTTAATATGTTCTCCAAGTGGAAAACTTTAAAGCATATTTAAAATTTTTTTACTATTTCAAGTGTTATTAAAAAGCAAGAAAATTGAAGTGCCAGCTAGTTGCAAGTATATGGTTTCAATTTTTAATGTCTCTCATATTTAATATTTCAATAACCGCATATGCATGTGAAAGCTGGACAGTGAATAAGGAAGACCATAGAAGAATTGATGCTTTTGAGTTATGGTGTTGGAGGAGAATATTGAAAGTGTCATGGGCTATCAAAAGAACCAACAGATCTGTTTTGGAAAAAGTGCATCAAGAGTGCCCCCTGCAGGCCAGGATGGCCAAACTTCATCTCTCATTTGTTGTTGTTGTTGTTAAGTGCCGTTGAGTCAGTTCCGACCCATAGCGACCCTGTACAGGGTTTCCGAGGGTGTAAATCCTTACGGGAGTAGAAAGCCTCATCTTTCTCCCGCGGAACGGCTGGTAGTTTCGAACCGCTGACCTTAAGGTTCATCTCTCATACTTCAGACATATTGTCAGGAGGGACCAGTCATTGGAGAAGGATATCATGTTTGGTAAGGTGGAGGGTCAGAGAAAAAGAGGAAGACCCCCAACAAGATGGATTGGCCAAGTGGCAGCATCGATGGATTTAAGCGTAGCAACAGTAGTGAGATTGGCTCAGAATCAGGCAGTGTTTGGTTCTGCTGTGCATAAGGTCGTTATGGGTCAGTACCGACTTCATGGCAGCTAACAACAACAACTCATATATAAAAACAAATCTAACGGGATCTTTACTACTGCCCACTATCTACCCAAACAGAACCAGCAGGCTCCTCTCTGGGACAGTAGAAGGGGGTGAGAGGGGGGAGTGTGAGGGGGTGGCCAGAATGGGGTAGGGTGTGGGGAGTCCAGACCCGGTAGTGAAACATGTTGTCGAATGTCAGCCGTATCTGTAACATGTGGGCTTTTAATCTTGAGATGAAATGAACAACCCTGGGTGATGGCTGAGGTTGGGTCTCAGCCTGGCTGGGCCGTGGGTCTCTGGAATGGTAGTCATATCATGATGTACATGGTAGTTGTGAGACCATGTGGTCAGTTCCCAGGATGTGGACTCAGGTGGCCATTGATGGTCTGTTGTGAGGGCATTAGGGTGGGCTACACTGTCCTCACTTAGGTCACATTCTGGCCTTGAGTCAGTTCTAACTCATAGCAACCCTGGAGTGGGTTTCCAGGAGCTGCTGGTGGGTTTGAACTGCTGACCTTGTGACTACCCGTGTAGTGCTGATCCTACAGTGCCACCAGGACTCGTCCTGGCAAAGCCCTCAAGCTTTTTGCTGGCTCTGGCTCTTGCATTTGGCTCTCAACATGTGACTTCTGGGTCTTGGGACTTGAGCCAGTGGCCTGCCATATTACTTGATCAGTTAGCCCCTCCTACTTGAGAGCCAGCAGCCTGCCATCTGACCTGCTGACCTCGGGGTCCTCAGGTCTTGCAGCTACGTGAGTCAGGAGTCCCCTTCAGTCTGACATCTGACCCAGAGACTTGGGACTTACCTACCTCTCCAAAGGTGCGAACCATTTCCTTGAGATAAAGCTCTCTCTTTATACAGATAAGCTCAACTGGTTTTACTTCTCTAGAACACCCACTTTATCTGCATCCCCTCAACGCTCGCCGTACCCCAGAGAGGCAGGAATGAAGAGAGAAGGCCAGGGGTCCCACCTGCATGATGTTGCAGGACTGGAGGCTTGGAGCTGCTCTGGCAGCTGTCTTCCGTGGACCACTCCTGAGGGGAAGCTGTGGAGCAGGAGGCCCAGATGCCTCAGCTCCACACAGCTCAGCCTTGGGCACCACGTGCCTCATTGGACTAGAACGCATTGCTGCTGTCGAGTTGATTCTGACTCATAGCGACCCCATGTGGGACAGAGTAGAACTTCCCCATAGGGTGGTGTGGTGCTACAGGGTAAGCACTGGACTGCAAAGTCAATTTGAACCGCAAGGTTGGTGGTTCAAACTTACCAGTTGCTTCTTGGAAACTATGAAGGGTTGCTGTGAGTTGGAACTGACTCAACGGCACTTAACAACAGCAACAATCTTTATAGAAGCAGAGCCTCAGATCTTTGCTCCACCGCACTACTGGATAGGTTCGAACCTCCAACCTTTCAGTTAATAGTCAAGCACTTAAGGGTGTGTGCCACCCAGGGCCCTGGTACTGAACTAGGGGGATGGCAGATGACATTAGACTTTGGTGTCTTCCACCAAACTGACTTAGCTTCTGCAGCCTGGCTCTTCTCCCAGACAAGCATATGGGGAAAAGATGCTTGGCTTGCTTCATTACACCAAATGACAGCGCGCATATTCTCAGCTGTGCGGGGAAAATCTTGGGAGACCGGCAGATGGGGCCTAGCTCGGGTTCTGATACATATTTTCTTCTGATCCCAGGCAGTGTGAGTCCTGTCTTTAATGAAGCTGAGTCTCTGGAGACTGCACATCCTGAGCAGAGACATACAGGACAAAGGCTCTGGGCCCACTCAGTATTTGGGTTGGTGGCTCTCAGTAGCTCTCCACCTCTTGTCTGTTTCCACACCTCCATGTGGCAGACGCAGAAACATCTCTCAGGGACCCCGGTGATGCTTGTTGGAAGGTATACCAGCGTCAGGATGAGGAGAGACATGTATTATTAAAGGTTGTATGAGTTCTCCTACGCTGCATGAGAAAGTCTTCTCCCAGGTCCCAAAGAGCTGCCTTGGACCATGTGTGGTCTTCCAGTGCCTTGAGGGTTAAACCCAGGTGGACAGGTCTCCCTCCCATGCCCCTTACCCCTCAGGTCACATTGCAGCCATGGTCTAGCGGACTCTGCAATTCTTGATGGACTTTTGGTGTTATGCCAGGAACTATGTCCCAGGCCTTGTGGACCAAGATCTTTCCAAGCATGGTGAGAATAAGGATGGCCTCAGGAGAAGTCTCTGTCTCTCACCAGGGTCTAGAGTGTAGTTTAACAAAGACAGTGATAGCTTCTCAGCGCTGTTCACAAACATAGTTTATTAGAATAGGAAGTTGCCCGCTCACAGTTCCGGAGGCTGTGCCTCTGCATTCAGGGTGTCTGCAGAGCCGTGCTCACTTAGCTTCTACAGGAAAGCTCATTTTTATCTCTCCTGGCTCCTGGTGGCCAGTGCAGCGTCCCATGGCCATCACCCCTCTGTGTCTCTTGTTTCTGTTTTTAGAAACACACCATTCATATCGGACCAGGATCCATCCAGTATGACATCCTGTTAACTAAGGGCATCTCCAGGACCCTTCATTCCAAACAATTCATGTTCATGGCACTAGGGGTCAGGACTTGAGTCCATCTTTCTGAGTGACACTTCGATCCATAACAAGGCCCATTGTCAGACCGCCCGCGGTGGCAGATGACAGCCACTGATTTTCTCTCTGATCATCTAAACCGAAACCCACTGCCATTGAGCTGAATCAGACTCATATCAGCCTTATGCTGTTGTTGTTGTTGTTAGGTGCCATCACGTCAGTTCTGACTCACAGTAACCCTACTCACAGCATCACGAAACACTGCCTGGTCCCGTGTCTTCCTCACAGTTGTTGGTACGCTGAGCCCATTGCTGCTGCCACTGTGCTGATCCACCTCACTGAGGGTCTTCCTCTTTTTCATTGACCCTCCAACTTTACCACGCATGTGTACTCCAGGGACTAGTCCTTCCTGATAATATGTCTGAAGTATGAGAGATGAAGCCTCACAACCTGACTTTTAAGGAGCATTCTGGCTGTACTTCTGGTACAGATTTGTTTGTTCTTCTGTCAGCCTATGGTACTTTCAATATTCTTTGCCGACACCATAATTCAGCTCATCAATTCTTCTCCCATCTTCCTTATTCATTGTTCAACCTCCGCATGCATATGAGACGGCTTGGCTAACCTTCACCTTAGTCCTTAAGCTGAACTTGCTCTTGAACACTAAAGAGGTCTTTTGCAGCAGACTTGCCCAATGCAATGCATCATTTGATTTCTTGACTGATGCTTCCATGAGTGTTGGTTGTAGATCCAAGCATAATGACAACTTAAATCTCTTATCTGTTTATCATGATGTTATTTACTGGTACAGTGGTGAGGATTTTTATTAATCCATTTTGAAGGCTCTAGTCTTTGATCTTTGTCAGTAATTATGTTTTTAACTTTTTATTGTGAATTGACTGAAGGTTTACAGATCATCAGTCCCACATCCAACCAACCATACACGTCATATCATTATGATGATCGATCACATCCCTTTCATGAGCCATGAGTTAAGAGTATTTACATCTCTTCACTCTAATCTTGCACTCCTCCCTGGGTTTCCCACGATCTTCACCTTTTCCTGTGCCAACCTTACTGTTGGATATTGAGTGCTTTCCCCATCACCAAGGTTAATGTGTGGCTACCTACTACCCAGAGAATCATTTTCCCTTCCCTCCCATCCCTGGTAACGGTCATTTTCTTTACGTCCAGATGTGAGCCACACTGAAGGTTGTAGTCTTCACTCTTCATCAGTGTTTCAAGTTCTGTTTGCTTCGAGCAAGGCTGTGTCATCTGTATACATAGCAGGTTATCAATGAGTCTTCCTCCAATTTTGATGCCATGTTCTTTTTCATATAGTCCAGCTTCTCTGGTTACTTCTCAGCATACAGATTAAATAAATACGGTGAAAAGATACAACCCTAATGCACACTTTTCCTGATTTTAAATCTCTCAATATCCCCTTCTTCTCTTGGGACAAGTGCCTTCTACTGTATATACAGGTCCTGAAAGCTTTGCTCCAAGTCTACTTTGCAGCTCTTCCCAGTTGTATTTTGAGCGCCTTGTCTTTCGCCACTGTATCAAGCACTGCTGTATGTAAGGGTTTTTATGGCTAATGCGTCTTCCTAGTCTGTCTTAGTCTGGGGCTCCCCTGAAACCTGCCCACCATGGGTCACTCTGCTGGCATTTAAAATACTGTGGCCTAGTTTCCAGAATCACAGAATCATGAAAGTCACCACAGTGACAAACTGACAGACGAGTGCTGGGAATACCATCTTAATAGCTGTTAAATTTACATGAAGTGACGTTATACAGAAATTTGGGGTAGTTTCCTTAGAATTCCACATGGAAATCTGATTTATAGCTACCCCAAACACTGTTATTTTTTTGGTTTTTTTATTAAGAGCATAAATGGCATTTTACTCATACATATTACTCGATAATTTTACAGACTGGATTCACACAAATGGTCACAACCTACAGTCCATTTCAGACTTTGGGGTAGAATTTGTCCCCTACCAAGGACATTGATTCCACTCAGGGTGGAGGTGGTATCCAACAGTTGGGCTTATTCCCCTATCCCACTCTACTGTTTTTTTACTGTGTAATTTGTTCCAAAAAAGTAGTGTCTATATTTCTGAATTCACGAATCATAGCTCCAGGCAGCAGAAAAGGTAGCTGCCAGTGCCCATTGCTTGGTGTTGGCACCAGTGAGGTGTGTCTGTAAATCTCGGACTCTTCAGGGCACCGTGTTTCCTAAAAGGGAGGTGCTGCCAATACAAACAGTTGCCATCTACTGGCCTTGGAGGCCGATTTTTGGGAAAAGTTCTGACTATATGCTTTAAAAAAAAAAAGAAAAAAGTTTTTATTGTGAATTGAGTGATAGTTTACATGGGAGAACATCAGTTTGGGGGGCCATCCTTCCTGGGGTTCATTGAGCTTCTTGAGTGCTTATCTTTTTGCTTTTCAGGATGTTAGGGAAATTTTCTTCCAGAACCTTTTCAGCTATTTCCTCTGTGGACTTGTGTGATTCTTTCTGTTCTGGAATGACATTAATTCTTAAATTATTCCTCTTCATGTTGTTCCACATGAGTCTTAGACTGTCTTCAGATTTTTTAATCCTTTTTCTGCTTGCTCTTCTATCTTAGTAGTATTGAGAGCTTTGTCTTCCAGCTCACGTGTTCTGCCTTCCATGTCTTCAATTCTACTCCTTTGCCCTTTCAGTGTATTGTCCATTTCTGATATTCTATTATTGATCATTTGGACCTCTTTTGCAGGTTTTGAATAGTTTCCAATGCTGTATCTATCTTATTTGATTGTTCCTGTAGTTTTTCCTGATTTCTTCCTTATATTTTCTCAACTATTCTGTAAAGTGTTTTGATACACTTTATAATCATTTTTCTGAATTCCTTCTCAGTCATTTCCAAAGCCTGCCCTCCTTTCAATGTGAAATCTAGGTCTACCTCCAGATCATTTGTCTCAGTCACTTTATCTTGTTTCTGGACATGCCTAGAGATGGTTGTTTTGTGGGCATATTCAGTAGTTAGCTGTGGCCTTAATACTTAGATGAGTGTGTGTTTTGGTATTTTTTATGCTTTTCTGATTTCCTCCATGTAGATGTGATCAGGAGATGGGCTTCCCTTTTCACTCTTATTACTTGACTCAGAGTAACTGTCGTGGGTGTTGGCTGCCTATCTGGTGTATGGCAGCTGGTATTGGTTCTTGCCTGGATGGTAGGATTTTATGGGGTGTGATTGTAGCTTGACTATATGACAGCAATTGCTGTCTCTTCTTGGGTAATGTAAGGAGAGAAAGAGCCCCCTAAAGGTAAAGAAGGGACCAAAAAACAAAATACCAACAGAAAAAAAGACAGATTGGATATTGTAATCTATAATTGCAGAAAAGAAAGAAGAGGAAGAAAAAAAAAAAATTCTGTAGCCAAATATGAGTATGACTTTAATGTCCCTCTCTTGGTTTTTTGCCTTCAAGGCCGCCTGAGAAATTTCAAGATGCCTCTGTTGGTCGTTATGATGTAACTCAGGATTTAATTTTCAGCCTGTTTCCTTTTTAGTCTGCCTGTCCCACTCCACAACCCCTGTTCTGACCTTCTTCCAGTGATAAACAGTTCAGGGCCAACTGTGGCTGTTTTGCGCTGCTGTTTGGTCTTAAGTGGTAACTGTTCCTTTAAATTTCGAGGAGATCTGTACGCAGGCATAGTAGAACCCTCCAGGGGTGGAGGTGGGGTTGGGATGTCCACTCGCTCAGGCACCCCCTCTAGTCACCAGAATGGAGGTGCACAGACAGCGAGAGACCAATAAACAGATAAAAAAAAAAAAAAAAAGTCCACATCTTTATTTCGGAATATCGGTCAGGCATCAGGCGTCCATGGTGGCTATGATCCTACCCCCCCCCCTTTATCCCCTACCCCCATTCAATCTTGCCCAAGATGGCGGCTCCAGTTGCTGCTGAACCCTACAGATCCCTGAAAGCACCAGATTTCTTGCTTCTGCTACAAATTCCACTGACTGAAAGCCTTGAAACTTTCTAAATGTTCCGTTATATGTGGTTCAGAGTTCTGGGACCATCCCCTGAGCCTGCTTTGTCTGGTATTCTGTGTTGTTGCTGATGGAGGGCCTCACTGCACTTCTCCCTAATCCACTTTCAAACCCCACCTCCGAGAACATCAGTTTCACACAAATTGTTTCATTGCAATGATTACAATCCCCTCGGTGCATCATCATTCAACAGTATTTGCTTCTAATCTGTTTTTTGGGGCCAGGGGATATGTACACAAAAACACTCAGGAATATATAATCATTTAAGCAACCAAAGGGCACATTCTGCAAGCCTGCCTCCTGGCTGCCAGCACACAGCCTTTCTCTTTCCATGAGTCTAGAGTCCTCAGCTGCTCCCTCTCTCCATGTCCTCATCTCTGCCTCTATCTCTGATATCGCTGCTTCTCTGGATAGGGTTCCTCAGTCTGCTCATGCTCTTCTCCCTTGATGGTCCTAGGGTCCTCTAATCCTGGAATGTAAGATTAACTACTCCCCCCTTTATGTTACAAACCTTCTACCTTTACAGTTGTGATAATTGCAATTAGTCATAATAACAATTACTCACTTTTGAATCGTAAGAATCATATCCCCTTCTCTTTTCACAAGACCCATCTAGCAAGATGAAAAATATTCAGTGGGGACTCTCTCTTCCCCTGCACACTGAAACTAAACCCTCTTTTGAAGCCTTGTAAGCCCTTCATGCCTTTATAGCCTCCAATTTTAGGTAGTCATTGTCTAAGTTGCCAGTCTCTATCAACCCTGTGTACAGAGGGGATAGCACTGATACTTGATGTGAAGATTCCTTCCCTGTCAGTTGGTATTGTGAGCTACTACTTCCATAAGGTCAAGTTCCTCAAATTGTAGCAATTTACAGTTGTTTCCTTTATCAAAATTTTTCTTCTTCCAGTCGAGTTCTGATCATCAAGCCATCAAAGCTAGGTTGAATGGGTACTATCTGCAAGTTTGGGTGTTCTTGTGCATCTCCTCTCACTTCATGTCAGCTGGATGCTTCACTCTCAGCTCTAGCCCTCTGTGGCTAAGTCCTTTTCCATGGGCTCAGGAGTCCCCAGGTCTCACCACACTTGGGACAAACCAGCCCTTCCTCTTCTCTCCCTCATCTCAAGGTCGAAGGGAGTCTATGGACTGCAAACACTGTTTCTTAAACTTTCCGTTATTTGTTGTATTAATTCCGACTCATAAAAACCCTGTATAGGGTTTCTGAGGAGTGACTGGTGGAAATGAACTGCGGATCTTGTGTCTATCCTACATTGTTTGTTGGTTGCTATTATCTGGGGGCAGAGGCCAGCCTTTCTAGGGCTAGCTAGTCTGTCCTTGTGACACAGGTCACCCCGTTGAGAAAGTGGTGCTCACAGGATGTGGCTTCCACAGGTAAGGCTGATTTTCAGGTGACAGACACGTTGTCAAGACCTGTGAGTCACACATACTTGAATCCGCCTCCCACCTCTCTGGTTTCTGGGTATGGTGGCCAGAATTGGGGTGACTGTGTACCTAATAGAAAGTGACCGCTAACCACACAGTCTCCCCTGTGAGCCCCTGAAAGTGCAGTACTTTAAGTCCCTGGCTCCTGAGTTTCTAGCCAATGGATAATGTGGGGAAGGGGGTGTGACATGTCTGGCTCAGAAAGTCTAGACCTGGTGATGAAGCTCAGGACGTTATTTTGTCTAAAAAATGCCCCAGACCAAACCCACTTCATTGGCATCAATTCTGACTCCCCGGACCCTATAGGACGGAGTAGAACTCTCCCTATTTCGGAGGCTGTGAATCTTTCCGGATACATGAAGTGGGGGCGCGGGGGGGGGGGGGGGCAGTGGGAGCCTCCCTCCCCCAGGCCTCACTGGGCCTTGTTTTGGGGCTGGGATCCGGCAGATACACTGGCTTGTCTGGTTCCCACCAGCGGATCAGCAAGCTCATTCTCAAACTCCTGACACCTGCTTGTCACAACTGCAGCTGCGTCCCCCACAGATGCCCCCTCCCTGTGCTGGGGGGTGGGGAGTGGAGCAAGAATAATCCAGGGAGGAACCGGGAGCACAATAGGCCAGGATTTTGAAGGTGTGGGTAGGCATTAGGTTTGACAAGTGGGCCCAGGTTTATGAATGTGCTGAGTGGACAACCCCCATCCCTGGGCCCCCGGAGACTGGTCCATCCCTGGGGCATCAGCACGGCACCTCGCTGGGCCCAGGCTCCTGCTCCCTAGGTCCAGCCCTGGCTCTGTCATGTGGCACCCGGTATACCCCGGGAGGTTATATTGTGTCCAAACCTTGTCTTGGGAGAGTCAGGATGAGCCCCAGAGAGCAGCTTGCATTTTGGGGTCTGGCCTGGGACAGCATTCAGAAGACTCCTCTAGAGACGGCTTTCCCACCCTGCCGTCCTGTGGGACCCGCCTTTCTGATCCCGTGTCTGCTAAGCATAGTGGGTTACGACTGAAAGATGAAGCCGTCTGTTCCTGTAAAGTTACAGCCTTGGAAAGTCCATGCAGGGTCACTGTGAGTCAGAACAGCCCCATCACCGCAGGGCAGTTTCCGAGGCTGTAAACCTTTACAGGAGCAGACGGCCTCATTTTTGGCCCACGGTCAGCAGCCTGATGCCTAAGGCGCAGTGCCACCAGGGTTCCCATGACCACCATGATGAGGACTACTCAGAGTGCTCATCAGGTTCCCTGCGGGTTTCCCTCCCAAGCTCTGGCCTCACCTGGTCACAGACCTGCTCTTCTTGGAGGCCCTCTCTCCTCTGTGCTGTGCCGGCCCCTCCTCCCGGTCATCTCGGTGCCAACCCCACAGCCCATTGGAACAACATCTGTCACGGGACTCTGGAAGTTGCTCTCCATAAGGTGTTTACTGGCCAATTCTTCCAGAAGTGGATGGCCAGGTCCTCCTTCCTAGTTTGGAAGCTCTGCTGGACCCTGTCCACCCTGAGTGACCCTGCTCGTATTTAAAACACCAGAGACAGAGCTTCCAGTCTCACACCAGAGAAAGGCCCTCAACTAGATGGTCCGACACAGCATTTGCGACAATGAGCTCAAACACAGTGACCGAGGAAGGCACACGACCTGCCATGGTTCATTCCGTTGTGTGTGGGCCCCACTGGACGGCACCTAGCTGTCACCACCACCTGGGAGCATCAGTCCCGGCTTGGCAGGTGGCAGAGTCCACGAGATGGTGCTCTGTGACATCAGAATGATCTGAACCACTCTGAGCTATGCTTGCTTAGCTGAGAGTGGCTCGGATCATTTTGACTTGCTAAGTTTTCTCCTCTGTAGAATGGGGACAGGCACCACCAAAGGAGGACTTGTACAGAAAATGACAAGCGGGGTCAAAGCCTGTTTGCCATCAAACCTCAGTGTGTACAATTGAGGTGAGTCTCCAAAGCTACCCCTCGCCCCTGCCCCACCCCACCTCCTGCCACAGCCCTGTCTACCCTCCTCCTGCTCAGCGCCTGCTGAGAAATTAGTTTGCTTAGAAAAGCAATTTCCCAAGTGAAGTGAGCTATTCAAAAGGTGTGAACTTGTGGTTGACAATCTTTATTAATGGTGTGGCCGGTCTTGGGGACAGCTCCGTTCCTCATTTGTTGTGTCTGGCTCTTGTGCCCACCACCACTGATCTACTGAGGATGGAGCCAGCGCCTCACTCCCAGCCTGATGGACAGGCCGTAGGACTGGAGATGGGACCCAGCGGCGGCCCCACGGCTGCGGAGAGGTCAGGGCTGGTGGCAGGCTGGGACCACCACGCTGAGCTGGGTCTCCTGACCAACAGCTTTAGGGCCCTCCCATCACATCTGATTAGATTCCGGATCTCTTACTTCCAGGGACTGTGGGGGCCTGCTGGTAGAGGCAGATGTCCTGTAAGGCCCAGCGGCCCAGGCCACTCTTCTGCTGACACTGTCTGATCCCAAAGGCCTGCTGGGCCAAGGTCGGAGGCTGGACCAGTCAGACACTCTGAGTACGGTAACCAGCAGCTCTTGGTTGTGCGAGTTTGAAGGACCCAGGAGTCCAACCCCTCCGCTTTGTGTCACTGAAGGATCTATGAGAATACTGGCCAGGGAAGCACGTACGTCTTTCTACTGCAACCATCTGGCAACACAAGCAACATACGGCACAAACCTCTGAAATACGTGGATAAAGAAAAAACAACCCCAAGGAGAAATGCAAGAAATTTATTAGAGTCATTATTATTCTTGAAATTAACAATCGATAAACTCATTAAAAGAAGCCATTTTGCGTTCATTGATCAAGCGCCCACAGACAACGAGAAAAGCGCTTTGGACATAACGTGACCATCTGGCTGCAACGCAGAAAACTATGCTGATGCTTAATTTCTGGGGCGGATGTGCCTGGGACCACGGGACCTGAGTGGGCGTGGCCTGCGAGGTCCCAGCTCCGCTCCTTCAGGGAATTGTAGGCACGCTTCTGAGGGCAGTGGTGACAGGGGTCTCCCAGCTGGGCTGGAGGTGTGGCAGCTGCTCAGAGAGCCACTGTGGACCCCAGCAAACACCATCAGTCTGCTTGGGCAAACTGGGCCCCTAGGAGAGGTGCTGTTTCTTCAGGGCCCGCAAAGCCACCTGCCGGGGAGCAGGAGACACTGACTAAGGGAGGGGCCGCAAGGAAATGTGCATGGGGGTCCGGGGGCACATTTCTGTAGCTATGTTGGAATGTGGAATTTCGAGCTGATTAGACTAACGAGTCACTGAGCGGCACAAACGTTTAACACACGGAACTAATATGAGGTTCCGGTCTACACAGAGGCCCCTCAGAATAAAGGGCTGGTGATCCCCTTCTGAAAAATCCAGAGCATAATGCTACTCTGACACATATGGGTTCGGCAGGAATGGAATTCAACTTAACAGCAATTGGTGTTCTTAGACCAAGATGGGGAGGGAGACCCGGGGACAATGATCCCCAGAATACCATCTAACGGGGACTCTCCGTACATATCTAACGTGGCTGGACTCCGTTTCTAGGGAAATTACAGGCGAAGAAAGGAAAGCTTTGTTTTGTCTTAGATTTCCCAGCGGAGCTGTGTTTGGGGGGAAGATGCCAGTTCGCCGTGTGGGGTAAACATCGAGGTGGGGGTGGGTCAGGGCCTGGGCTCCTCGACACCAGCTCACTTTCGAGGCTGTTGGATGTGCGGAGTCCTGGGAGAGGAATGCTTGTCCATGGAGGCGTGTGGCTTCTGGTGGGCCACCTGTGCGGCTTCCGGGGGGAAGTCCTTGTCACCCTGTCAGGAGACACGAACAGAACACAGGGCCTTAGACCCCTTGGCTGATGGGTGGAGCTCTAGATCTTTACAGAAGCTTCACTGCTAACAGCCTAAAATAAAGAGGCGGCTTTCTTGTCATTAAGAGATTTTCTTTTCCTTACTGGTTTACAGGTTTAATTCATTCTTTAAATAACCTGACTCCCAGGACAAAGGATATTGGGTTTTCTAAGGCATGTGCTTTTTAAAAATAAGCTGATGTGGCACTAGGAGTTAATGTACTGGACTGCAAGCTCCGTCTGAACCTCAAGGTTGGCAGTTCAAGCTTACCAATCGCTCCTTGGAAACTCTATACAAGGTCGCTAGGGGTGGGAACAACTTAACAACAATGCTCAGTTTATTTATCAGTAAATTAGTATAGATTCCAGCAAGGTAATTTTAATAAATCTAGTCACTTACGTAAAATTACTAACTAAAATGACTAATAACTAAATTGTAAATCTAAAGTCAAATATTGTAAGTTTGGTAATACCGTATTATGTCTAATGCTTTCTAAAAAGGTTAATCACAGTATTTTAAAGTATTCCAGCTAATTAAGTTTGAATGAACTGTATTTGTCTTCAGGAGCTCTGGCAGCCTAGGGGTTATGAAATCGGGCTGCGAACCCCAAGGTCGGCAGTTGGAAACTACCAGCCGTTTCGCGGAAGAAAGAGGAAGCTTTCTGCTCCCATAAAGATTTACAGCCATGGAAACCCTGTACAGGGTCGCTATGGGTCAGAACCTCCTCCACGGCACATCACCACCACCACACCACAGTTGAGTTCACATTTTGTCTGTAATTCCCATCCACTCTTTTATAATGTTGTTATAAATGAATAACAGCCAATTAAAGTTTTATCATCTACAGATAAGCTTTGCTGATGTGCTCTGCTGAGGTGTTGAAACATTTGACAACAAGCTCCCAACAAAATGATGAACCGTATTGGACTTGGTGATCGGTCAACGCGACTGGGCCAGGATTTCCAGTGGTTTGGCAGATGAGATGTAGTTCTCCCCATGCAAAGCTTGTTTGCTTTCTGCTGGGCAAGGATCTTACACCTGACTTGTCTACACCAGGAGTTCCCATACCACCTGTTACAAAATGTAAATGTTACTGGTGTTAAGTATGTTGTTAAGTGTTTAGTGCCGGAGGAGTCAGTTCTGACGCATAGCGACCCTGTTTAGAATGTTTGAAATGTTTAGAATGTTTGAAAAGTGGCTGGTGGGTTTGAACCATTCACCTTGTGATTGATTTAAACCAATCTTGTAGTCCAGTGCTTATCCTACAGCACTACACCAGGACTCCTGCTTGTTTATAGACAGTGCCTTATGGTGGTAGTGGTGAGCTATGGAGGAGGTTCTGACTCATAGCAACCTCATAGGGTTTCCGTGGCTGTATATCTTTACGGGAGCAGAAAGCTTCATCTTTCTCCCATGAAAGAGCTGGTAGTTTCGAACTGCTGACCTTGAGGTTAGTAGCCGGACTCGTAACCACTATGCTACCAGAGCTCCTCGTGCCTTATAGTATTCATTATTAATACAGTCTCTTTCAGATTTTAATTTTATAGTTATTTTAGATCAGTGTCTAGTATTGTTAATATTTCTATTCTGTTTAATTTTGGGTCTTAAACAGAAATTGGTGCCTAAAAGCCATTTTAATTTGAGCTATAATCCAGAGAAACTAGTGAAAGTACTTTTTTCTTTTTACACTGAACACTGTACTCCAGAATTCTGTTTAGAGTTAACGGAATAAAAGTAAACACTGAGCATTTAAAGTTAGAACAATACCAGTAACCACTATTTAGTCTACAGAACAACGCTGTTATAAAACTGATCACGATCTGTCGTCACCCCTTACTTCATTCACACTTTGAATCCACAGATCCTCAAGAGATCCAACGTTAGCTCGTGTGAGTTTTTCAGGAAACCGATTCATTCCTCCAATAGGGCTTTGTCCTACAGTTACGGTGATCAAAGAATTTCTACAGAAACCCATAATCAGAGGAGGGAATGCTATGTGGAGGTGCACAGGCAAAAAGGGGTCCTGGCATGGCACTGAAGGATAAGCACTCGACCGCAAGGTCGACTTCAGCCACAAGATTGGCGGTTCAAACTCACCAGCTGCTCCTTGGCAACCCTATGCATGGTCGCTATGAGTCAGAGCTGACTCGACAGCACTTAACAACATGCAAAATAACTTTTATTTTTTCCTTTATACCTGTTCTGAAAATGTAACTCATACCTGTTAGTAGGGAAGAATACTTGGGAGGTTTTAAATAGTCCCCCTAAAGTAAGCCTGGAGTCTTGGTGTGGTGCCCTAGGATAAGCATTCGACCTCAAGGTCAATGCTTTATATTCACCAGCCGCTCCTTAGAAACCCTATACAGGGTCCGCTGGCAGTCGGAATTGACTCGATGGTACTTAACAACAACAGTAAAGTAACATTTGGGAGCGTGGTGACTCCATATACGTACTGGAAGGTCTCCAGCTCTGAGGGAGAATGAGGCAAGCCTTGGAAACCCTATACAGGGTCACTACGAGTTGGAACCGACTCGATGGCACTTAACAGTAAGAGTCACCCAACACTACATGTCTTTTTAACTAAATTTTACATTTATTTTTGTAAAATGTTATCACACTTTTCACAGGTGAGAAACTGTGATCCCTAAGCTTACCTATTTCACCCCCAATGCTATCTATCTATTAAAAGAGACGTCAGAAGAACTCACTCGGAACTCTGCTAGAGGCGACCTGACTTCAGTCTTTAACTAGAAATACATCTGTCATACACTAAAGGACCTGAACCTTCCTCTGTCCCGGTGGGCAGAAACGGAAGAAGGCTAGTCCCAAGGTCTTGGCCTTTGAGTTCACTGGACTTTATTAAAATCCCTATTGCTTTTGAAAGGAGCTCTGGTAGTGTAGTGGTTGCGAGTCGGTCTGCTAACCTCAAAGTCAGCAGTTCCAAACTCCCAGCGGTTCCACAGGAGGAAGATGAGGCTTTCTGCTCCCGTAAAGATGGACAACTTTGGAAACCCAATGGAGGGTTGCTATGAGACGAACCGACTCCACAGCACATCACCACCACCACCACCACCCACCACCATTACTTTCTTACCATGGTAACTTGAGTTTATGGATGGATTAAAAATGTATATTTACCATCTATTTTCATATTCTTTACTACTGTGTTGTATGTCTTGGGGTTCGACAGACAAATAGCTTGCCTTAGTGAGTGGGTGTTACTTGAAAACACTGCCTATCGCCTGCTCTCATTCGTTTTATAGTTTTGTTCTAGAACGTAAGTTGTATAAGCGACCCTCTCTGTGTGTCCTAGCTACTACGTTCCCCTTTATAGGCCTATGTCTGTGTTTCTCAGCAGACTGACGATGCTGTTACACTCCTGGGACACTGTATGAAGTTGACATGTATCATTTTTCAAGAAGCAAACATGCTGCCCATGCAGTCAGTGACCACACGGTCAGGCCATCCCTCTGAGGAATGGTCTTTTCTACACTGCATTTGTAAGGACCAAACTGATTTTGCCTACCTAGA
>NW_006408876.1:2034030-2044281 GCF_000296735.1 Chrysochloris asiatica | reverse complement strand
TGGCTTTGGGGTGCCTCATTGTCTCCCTCCTTCTGTTTGTCTGTGTATTCTTTCGCTATCCCTATCGCCGCTGGATCTCCCCTCCTCGTGAACCAAACACTCGTGAACAACACAACTATGTCGAGGTCAGACCCCGACACCAGATTCCCTGGAGTACCTCCTACACCTCTGACAGCTGAGCTGCCCGAGTTAGAAACTGTAACAGCGGGTTGGGGTCACTTCCAGGGAGCATTCCTGGACACACCCCTTAGTGGCCTCCTAGTTAAGACGCCATAACTGCAGAGACCGAGACCGTAAGGGTTCCTGTCTGCAGTGGTCCCCTGGTCGTTTCCAGAAGCCTGGCGTGTATGCTGCCTGCCATCAGTCAGGGCTGTGGGAGGAGCGGCCACCTTTGTCCTCTGTGCCCCTAAAGCATCAGCACAGGAGACAGCTCTGACTCTCATCATGGTGTCTAGGATCTCCCTCACCTGGTGGTCCGTGTTTGTCTTTGCTCTGCTGTGGTTGTGTACCGTGGAGTCGGTTCCAACTCAGAGCAACCCGGTATAGGGTTTCCGAGGCTGTAAATCTCCAGGGGAGCAGAAAGTCTTATCTTTCTCCCTTGGAGCAGCTGGTAGATTAGAACCGCCAACCATATGGTTAGCATTCCAAGCCGTAACCCATGACTTTACCAGGGCTCCATGTTCAGTCTTGGTTAAACTTAATGAAGAGTCTGCATAGCACCTGTATCTATAGAGATGGGCACTCTTTTCTTCTCTGTATCCACTGTCAAGTCAGTTCTGACTGAGTGGCCCTAGGGACAGACTTGACAAGTCTGTCCTCTTCGTGGAAGCAGACTGCCATCAAGTCCTCTCTCCCGAGGAGCAGTTGGTGGGTTGGAACTACTGACCTGTGAGCTAGCAGTCAAGTGCTTAAATACTGTGCCCCCAGAACATTCTTTGGAGATGAAGAGAAGCCAAAACTCAAAAGCTCAGCAAACGTTTTCCTCAAAGGTTTACACAGCAAATGTGACATATTATAACAACAACAACAACAACAACATTAAAAAATGTTGGCACATTCTTAGGACACAGGTCATATCCAAACACATGGGCCACGGTTTGCTGACCCCTGGGTTAGATCTGAGAGAAGAGAAGGTGAGGGCAAGAGGTCCCTGGAAATGCTGGTCACCTGCCCACGTTAGATGAAGGTGTGAATCCTAGAGTCTAAGGGGTGGGAACAGTGGAAGCAGGGGGCTTGCCCGCGGGCTCTTGAGTTTGATGAAACAGGCGCCAACCCAGCTCCTCCACTTCAGACCCTATCCGAGGGTGGATGGGCTCTTACCCGCGCGATCACGCCGGAGATGAACACGGTCGGCTTCGGGGGACTGGAAAAGAAGGGGAAAAGCCGGCTTTAATGGGGGAGTCACCAGAGGGGCACACAGCAGACTGCACATACGAGGCAGGGTGATTTAGCAAAGACAAACAGTTGACATTTTGGGGCCCCGACGAGAGGAGGAGGAGGACCTTGGCGAGGTGGCAGGAGTCTTGTCCTCCTGAGGTTAGCGCAGGTAAAGAGCCAGAGATGGTGGCAGTCAGCAGGTGGTTTGCCTAAATCCACTTTCTCTTTGACCAATCCTTTAATTGGGACTGAGGGTAAGTCCATGTAGTTGATCTACTGAGCCCACAGGTCAGATGTTTCTCTGGGGTGAATGGGACCCCTGCCTGCCCGCATCTGTCCAGGGGCTCTGTCCTCTCGCCATTTCCCTTCTGGGATCACCCGGGAGTCCATCGCTTCTCCCAGAGCCCCCAGAAATCTTGGAGCTCCACGGGCAGTGACCTCCAAAGTTTTCACGTTGCAGCTCATCCTGAGCTCGCCTAAACTGCCAACAGGACCCGGAGGATGGTCTCTATATAGCACAGCAGTGGAGACAGAGGTTAATGTCACATCTGGAAAGAACATGGCCAGCACTGGGTGTCCTCCCAGTCTGCCTTCCCTTGGTAACTGACAGAAACAGTCATGTTGTTTTGCAACCTGCTTCCTCATCGTGAATATGGGAACAGTCTCCTGTTGGTCCACACTCCTGTGCACCTTTTCAATGGCTGCCCAGGGTTACAGTACTGGGACATGGTTGCTTGGTGGCAGTGTCCGGGCCCAGAGGTGGAGACCAAACAGCAGCGGTGGAATGGAAGGTCCCCCATGTTGGAAGGTCGGAGGGGTGGCCCTAGATCACATAGGGTGGGCAGGGGACCTACAATCAACTGAGAAAGGGAAAGACTTGGGAAACCTCCACCCAGCACGTGGAGGCGGTGGAGGGATGGGACGCCCCATCATGGAGTGGGCAGGGCAGCAGGCAGCCCCTCAGTCCTGCCCAGCCCCTTAGCCCGCCTCCCTCTGATTTCCCCTGGAAGCTGAGCAGAAGGCCCTTTTAAGGACCCATTTGCTTTAGCTTTGCTTTAGGCAAAAGTCCAAACACTCAGAAAGTTCATGGATTTGTTTACTTTCAAATGAGTTGAGCAAAAACACCCCAAATTCCCCTAAGAAGCTTTGGTTACTTGGTGAGACAAATTGCCCAATACTGGTGCTTCACCACTTCGGTTTTAGTTAGCCTTTGTTTTGTGTGCTTCACTGGGCTGGACTTTTGTTTTTACCAATAAAATTCAGTTATAGGATCAGAACCAGGCAGAAAGGAGAGCGCAGTTCAAGGTTAGGACCCCTCTGCACGTGTCTGGATGTCTTTTGAAGAAAGCCCACTCTGACACCACTCGGCGCCGGCTGGACCTCAGTTTGCTTGGAAAACTTGGGAACCACGGTCTTATGTGCTATTCAGTCCATTCTGCCTCCCAAGGACCCAGCAGGGCAGAGGAGAACTGGGCCACTGGCTTAAACGGCTGTAAATTTACACAGAAGCAGACTGTCTGGTGGGTGCACATCACTAACTTTTGGGTTAGCAGCTGAGCACTTAACCACTGTGGCACCAGGGCTCCTTGTGGCCTGGATTAGACATTTCATAAACATAACTGAAAGAGGTACTTAAGCAGCAGTAGCACGCACGCACGCACACACACGCACGCACACACACACACACTGCTGTTCTCAAACGACATCATCTGTTTGGCACCGGGAAGTAGGAAGGCCCTGACAGCAATGGGGAACCGCCTTTCGGTCCAGCACCTTTGTGGTTTCTGGCTGGGATACACTGCACTGTTTACAAAAACAACTTGTGCTGAGGAGACGCAGCAGGTCCTGGCTGGAACACCAGTTGACGCTCAGCTCAGCCCTCATCAGCTCTGGGCAAACCGTCTTCCTGCACACACAGTGCTGAGGAGGCTCCAGCTCTCCACGCCCCCCACGTGGGCTTTAAAAGCCCAGCAAGCTCAGCAAGGGCTCTCAGAACAAGCGTCCCTGCAGCAATAAACATCAACTGATGCTGACCATTCATTCAAGGTCTTCATTGCCCAAAAGTGGGCGCAGCTAGCTGGAGGAAGTATAGCAGCCGCCTTTGGAAGAGCCGTGAATGGCTAGCCTCCAAATACAATGTCGGACAGCGACTTTCGCATCTTCTTACATGTTACCTTGGTTTTCTTTTAATCAGGATTGGTCCAAAGTCCCTCAAGCCTAATGCCTTTCTCCATCTACACTTACGAGCCAAGCAAATGGGTAAACAATTGCTTATTACATTCACAGGGGAAAAACACCTCCTAAGATGTGGTAGCTTAAACAAAAATTCACAGACAAGACACCCAGGAAAGAATCTGCTTACAGAGCTGTGCTTGCAAAACCACAAGCATTTTACATTCCATTAGGATGCCATGCAAAGTCTAACCTACATTTCTGAGCTCCTATACGCTGAGAAAACTGCTTTGGGGATTTCCTTCATTTGATGAAAATGGTTCTGACAGAAGTGGTTTTGAAAATGCAAAGAGAGACAGTGGAAGTGTCATTCCTGCCCCTGGGCCCCCAGCCATCCTCAGGCCTCTCCGATCCGACACCACCCACATGGATGTAAGTGGAAGGGAACTGCAAGTCCAGCACAACTGGCCCCTCTCTCTGTCTGTCCTACTCTGCTGGCTTGTGTGTCACCATGGCACCAGAGTTTTAAGTACCAGCAGGGTGACCCATGGTGGGCAGGCTTCAGTGAAGCTTCCAGACTAGGGCACACTAGGAAGAAGGACCTGGCGATCAAGTTCTGAAAATTAGTCAATGAAAATCCTACGTGTAACAACAGCTAGACAAGGACCCCGTCTGGTCAAGAGAGGGGCTCACACAGAGCAAAGAGCATGAAGACACTTGGTTCTGCCGTATGTAACACACAAAGGTCCCAGTTGCATGTCCTCTCCACCACAGAAACCAGCAGCCTCACCACACCTGGCACTGACAGGTGTGCCTTGTGTCCTTAGGTGTTTGGTACATGGGGGAAACTTTCCAGCATTCACATGTTGGGACCACATCTAAATTTTAACAGGCTCACACGGCCTTGACTGAAATCACCTCTCAGTGATTTGATGCATTCCTTTGATAAATCAGGGGAAACTCGGACAGGCTGCAGAAAACGAAGGGACTAGTGAAAGAAGTAACCACGTGTGTGCAGAGACTGAAGCAGATGGACTCATCCTAGCTGAGAACCCTGACTTCAGAGCTTCTCAAATGTCCCTGAAGGCCATGTACGTCAGTCATTACTGAAATGAATGCTGAGTGCTGTCGAGTTGGTTCAGGCTCACCGTAGAGGGTTGCTGAGGTAGTAAATCTTTGTGGGAACAAAAAGCCTTCTCGTGCAGAATGGCTGGTAGGCTTGAACCAGCAACCTTGTGGTTCACGGTCCAGTACTTATGAAATGCATTTTATTTAACTCAGTATGGCCAAGATACGACTGACAACTCGTGTTGTTGTTTCAGTGACTGGAAGTGACCTTGTGCCCCATCGTCACAATCACTGCCATGTTTGAGGCCACTGTTAATAGCTACTGCGTCACTCCGCCATTATGAATTCATTAGGAATTACTAATGAGACGCTTTCTTCTGTATGCAGTCTCTCCATGCTCACGAGGGTCCCTGCCCCAGTCGGAGGTGTCAGGGGGCACAGCTGGAAAGGAGTGGACCCTTGCTCCCCACTGGGACCTGGGCAGTAGGGATGAAGAAGTGAACTCGCCACGAGCCTATGCCATTCCCTGAGGTTGTCCCAGACTGCCTGGTCCCCAGTGCAGCCTCTCCGGGAGCAAGGTACCAGGAAAGATCTGGGGGTCTGCGGCTGCCAAGATAACAGCCTTGGGAACCCCGATGGGTTGGCAGTTCTAGTGCGGAACCAACTCACTGGCTATCACCACCAACAACCAGTGTTACCACACAGAATGCCATTATAGGACGTGTGATGACGGACACACATACACACTCTGCAGCGGGTCAGACAGAATGCTCTTGAAGTAGATCACCAGGACTTTCTTCCTAGTCTCTGAGTTGGGAAGCTTTGTGGAAACCTGTTTCACCTCACAGCCACACGCCTCAGTCATGGAAAGTAGCAACCTGCTTACAAGGGCTCTGAAGTAATGGAAAAGGGGTTGCTGAGCCAACTAGGCAGATGTCACAAACCCAGTGGTCCAAAGACAAGCATCAACTGGCGGGGCCTCATGCCAGCTCAAAGGAAAGGTCTAAAGCCGTTCAGCACAGAGACCTTCGTCACTGCCTTTATCAGGGTTTCCAGTTGAACACAGGAAACCATGTGCAAACAGTAGATCACAGCCTGGGGAGGGTCCTCGCACCACATGTCCCTCTCTTCCTGGTTAAAACAAAATAAAACAGATGAAGGCTCAGAAAGGGATTCCCCCTAAGAATCTCCCCAAGATTTGGTGCTGCCTTCGGTGAATCACTGTGGTTTCAATTTCACTTTCAACAAGAAATGAACAGTTCCCCAGAAGGCGCCTGGCTTGTGGACGACACAATACCGCCCCCTAGTGAGCCGGAAGCGTAATTTCAATGAGCCCTTCTGTGCAATCATCCCAAACCCTGTCCCACTAACCACTCAAAACACATCCCCACCGAGGAGGGATGGCCTGTGAAGGTCCCCTGAGGCCCTAGGTGGCACAAATGGTTACGTGCTCAGCAACTACAGAAAGGCTGGCTGTTCATGTCTACCCAGCCATGCCTCCGAATTAAGGCCTGGTGATCTAGCCCCAAAATGCAGCCACTGATAAGCTGGTGGAGCTCAGGAGTTCCATGAGCCAGAATCCACTCAACAGCAACCAGATACTGGTTAAGGCAACCCAGGGAAGCCAAGCCTGCTAGCCTAGGCCACCTCCACCCTGAACCTGTGGTTTTGTGTTTTCATAAACACTCCTGCCACCTGGTAGCATTTAAAAAAGCATTTCCTCAGGAAGAGATGGCAAACAAGTCCTTTCCTGCCATAACATAGTTCTTGAAATATCTTTCTGGCCGGTCTTAATTTATTTGGGTTATTAATTTTGGGGCATCAAAACAATAATTAGTGTGACTGGCTCCCTGAGGGAACCATCTCACTTGAATGCACCCAGACGTTTCTTTGAAATGCCATTCTTCAAAGTTCATTCAAGGGTGTTTCCCATCAGCCTGATCTCAGGAGCAAGAAGAGTCCACAAGATGGCGCTGTGTCCTCTCAGGCAGTGTCTGAGACACCTGCGGAGGGGATACCTGGGCAGGACCAGCTGGCACCTCAGGACACACGTGTTCCCTCCTTTTAAACAAGAGCTGTCAAGTGAATGAAATGTAGGGTGATTAAGTCACATTCTGCATTTAACAATTAAAACTCAAACACCCTGAAAAAAACCCTCTAACTCATCTTGAGCCCACACTTCCTTCTAAATTTGGTACATTGAAGTTAGAGCCCTTTTCTCTACAGGAGGGTACAGGACCTTTGAGCTTTGGGTCCAATGGATGGAACAACAACCCATTTACTCCTAGATGTCTGTGGTCCCCTAAAGCCACAACCTGAGTCTTCCAATCCTTCCCTGAGGAGGCTGGGGGAGCACAACGTTCTCCGCTTGCTCAGAGATGGTCCCTGGTTCTCTCGAATAGCTTCAGACATGCTGAAGTCAGGAACCGGGAGCTGAGGACCAAACCCCAGGTCTATGGGGCGCTCTCTGCGGGGCTGTGTGGGGACACCGGTAACTACAGCCCTAATCCACAATCCACTCTCATCTCAGAAGGGATTTGGTGAGTGCAGTGAGGAGGTGCTACCGGGCCAGGCAAGCTGGCAGAACACATTCCCCTCCTGGTCTCCAGGCCACAGACCCAACACCTCCAGTGGAAAACACTGGTTCCCTGGGCCCTCCGCAGAGCACCCCTTTCTTGTCCCTGAATTAGCAGATACGGGTGGGAGTAGACAAGTCCAGAGACAACTAAAGGCCTGATGTCCCTTCAGCAAAGTGCTTTTACCACGCAGCTGGTGAGGCCTGCCCTCAGTCGGGATGTAGAGACTCCACAGTGCTAGAGGGCCTAATGCTAATGAATCACCTCACTCTGAGCTGCCCTGGGCAGGGACCAAGCTACCTTCTGGTGTCTCACTGCTCAGGCAATGGGACACAGTACCACAGAGCATGTGGCTTTAAACAACAGGAACTCAGGAGGCCAGGGTCCCCATCCAGGGAGTCGGCAGGGTTCCCTGGGGGAGGGCCCTTTCTTGCCTCTTCTGGAGGCCCTATGTCTTCCTGGCTTGCAGGTACAGCCTAACTCCCGTCTGTCTCTCCTTTTGTGAGGACTTCAGTCGTACTGGATGAGGACAGCGCAGTCAAAGATCCTGTTTCCAAACAAAGCCAGTCCATAGGTGAGGGAGTCAGGACTTGAACAATCCAGTCCAGAACACTGAAGACATTCCCGGCTACGCTCCAAGGGTTTTCGTGGTTGATTAGTTTCATTTAGTTACTTACTCAAGTACATTTACGTTGAGACCTTACTAAGCATACATAAAGGCGGCATCAAAGAGTTTCTGGAAAAATGGAATTAAAAGTCTATGGAAATCCTCCATGCACTTTTTGAAGCCCCCTTGAGTATAAAAACCAACTAACCCACCCGCCCACCCATGGCTGTGAACTAGACTGCAGCTCATGGTGACCCGTGCACTCCACAGAGCCGCTGCTGGGGCTTTCTCGGCTGTAATCTTTACAGAAGCAGGTTGGCAGACCTTTCCTCTGTGATACACTGGGTGGGTCAGAACCATGAACCTCTGGGTTAGTTTTGTACCACTCAGGGCTGAGGATGCATAGAGCAGACGCCCGTGGGCATAAAGGGGTGTCTGCTCTTGACCACACATGGACCTTCAGTCTTTGGGGAACACTGGATCACACAATGGCTTGGAGGCCCTCCACCAACCTTATACCCATCCAACTCCTTACAGTGGTTCCAAATCACAGTGACCCAGGATAGAGTTTCTGAGGCTGTAAATCTTTATAGGCATAGAAAGCCTCATCTTTCTCCTGTGGAGCAGCTGGTGGGCTTGAACTGCCGGCCTTGTGGCTAGCAGTCCAGCGCTCACCTCAGAGCACAACATGACTCCTGAGTTCCACCTAGAGAGCCCTGACTGAAAAGATAAACGCCTCATCAAGTACAAACAACACACACAGTGCTTTCTGAGCTCAGGAGGCATCTGAAAGGCCCGCCTCAGGGCCAGGTCTGAGGCAGAGCAGGAGGCATCTGAAAGGCCTGCCTCAGGGCCAGGTCTGAGTCCCAGGAGGGTCAGCATCAGGAGCACGTGGTTCCCGAACAGTCACCTGAGACCCAGCACTGGCCCTTTCTACACTGCTGTCTGTGACATGGCATTTGTCCTCACAGCCTGCCCCTTAAACCAAGTCCCCTACCTGCTGCAGTGCTCATTCAAGGGTTCAGTCCACTCAGACTCATGGGGACCTGGTGCTGTCACTGGGATGGTCTCTCTGAGGTGGATGGTGCATCATCCCTTCAGAGCTTGGCAGGCGTAGACGCCCACGCTGTCTATCAGGGCGCCATATGGTTTTCAATGGCTGTTTTTTCAGAAAGATTGCCAGGCTTTGAGTCTGAGGGGCCCCTGGGTAGACTCACACTTACAGAAGCATCCCTGAGGGGTTAGATCTGAAAATCCTCTTTTTCCTAACAATGAACTCAGAGGCTCCTCAGGGATGAACAGGTTATGTAACTATTAAGTTGCTATAAATACTGACTTTCGGTGGTGAGGCTGGCATTCTGGGGAGCTAGCCTGTCATTTCTGGGCACAACAGCCTGTGAGTGGTGTCCCAGGGAGGCTACCCCATGGCTGGCCTTCTGAGTCCCTTGGCGGAGGCGAACGGAACGCTGCTGCCGGGCACAGGTTGGTCTTTATGGAGTCAAGAGGGAAGCAGAAGGTGGGTGGGTGGGTGGATCCCACCATACGGACAGGCAGGCTGTCTCAGCAGGTGCTGCCCTGTGGTGAGCATCACTAGGACACGGGGTTGCTCCTCATCAGGAGACACGACACACACCTGAGACAGCCGGCCTGCCCGAGGAGAGGCCGAGATGCACCGGTGGCATGCGTCTGCTCCTGCCTCCCCAGGGTTTTGCCTAAATACAAGGATCAGATATCCCCTCTGTGGATGAAGGGATACAGCTCCTTCTAATCCACACGTAATGCCCGCAATGCTTTTGATCCCCCTGTAGCTTTACTGATGGGATGATTCCAAATCAACATCTCTTTCCTGGTTGTGGCGGAGGGCAGCCTGGGAGGCAGTGTGGAAGGTAGCCCAGTGTTTGCAGGGCAAGCAGGCACACAGGGCAGAGGGCTCCCGAAGCCGTCCGTGTTTCCATGTCTTCACATGGAAGCCACACAGAGGCAGAAACTGATGTGTGGCTACATCTTTTCCCAGGTTCCCCTCTTTAATGTCCCTGTCCTACATCTTGCTGCAGACAGTTTATAGGTTTGCATATGGGCTTCTGCCTGATGCCCCTCAGGAGTGTACATTAGGCAGGATTTGTGTGATAACTTGCTTTTATAATATTTAAAGAACGCTATCCCTGGTGCTGAAAATGGTTAACATTCTTGACTACTAACTGAAAGGTTGGGGTGCCTCACACAGAGGCATGCCAGGAAATAAGAGGCCTGGGGCTCTATTTCTAAAAACTCAGCCACTGAAAACTCGAGAGAGCAGAATTCACACTGCAGCAACTGGTTACCCAGCCCCAGGGCTCCACTCTGCACAGACCAGGCGGGAGCACGGAACTCCACTCCGCACAGACGAGGCAGGAGCACGGGACTCCACTCCACACAGACGAGGCGGGAGCACGGGGCTCCACTCTGCACAGA
>NW_006408876.1:2024021-2033454 GCF_000296735.1 Chrysochloris asiatica | reverse complement strand
AGGCGGGAGCACAGGGCTCCACTCCTCACAGAGTAGGTGGGAGCACAGGGCTCCACTCCACACACACGAGGCGGGAGCACGGGGCTCCACTCCTCACAGACCAGGCGGGAGCACGGAGCTCCACTCCACACAGATGAGGCGGGAGCATGGGGCTCCACTCTGCACACACGAGGTGGGAGCACGGAGCTCCGACCAACACTGGTTGGGTCCAAGGACACCAGATAAAGGCCGAGCTCCTACCACGGTCCACATTTCACTTGGAGTTTAAAGCGTCTGGGTTTGGAAAGACTCTTGCCGAAGGCTGGCAGGGAAGCCGCGGTGGTCTAGAGAGGATCCCAAGTTTACAGACCCTGTTTCCCATTCTGTTCCTACAGACCTTTCCTCCCTGTGACCTCCCCCACACACACGGTACGAGGGACGCATGGTCGGATCACCGCGATGACGTTTGCCAGGCTGCTACTGCCTGAACCATGCCTCCCTAAAAAGCAACGGTGAAGCCCTACCACATGGCGGTGCCTCAGGATGGGACCATGTTTGGAAGAGTCTTTGAAGACACTGTCAGTTCAACGAGGTCAGGCTGCAGCAGGCGGGTCCCAGTCAGGGACGGCAGCCTGATCCAAACGAAGAGCAAGATGACTCCGCTGGGTAACACGGCCACACACAGGGTCCTCACCAGCTGCTGGGAGAGACAGGAAGGACCTGCTCCCAGAGTCTTTGGGGGAAGCAGGGCTCTGCTGCCATCTGTGCTGCTTTATGTCACCCCTGGGTCAGGTGATCGGGGTGGGAGGACTGCTTGACTCCAATGTGAATGAGGCTTGTGGCTGCCTGGCCGTGGGTGGTGAGACAGAGGTGCCCTCTTCCTCCGGCCTGCACCCCAGACCAAGCAGAATGCCTCAGTGTTGTTGTTAAGTGCCACTGTGACAGTTCCAACTCACAGCCACTCTATGTAGGGTTTCTGAGGAGCGGCTGATGAGTTTGAACCGCCAACCTTGAGGCTGAAATCGACTTGCAGTCGAGTGCTTATCCTAGGGCGCCATACACCAGGCCTCCAAATGTCTCAATGGCTGGGCTTGATGAGTGAAGCCTGGGGCCAGTGGACACTGTCCCTGGGAGAGAGAGACTCAACCTTGGTCTAAGATGCTCCCTAATAAAAACAACAAAATCCCCACTGCCATGGAGTTGATTCTGACTCCCGGCAACCCCACAGCCCAGGGTAGAACTGCCCCACAGGGTTTCCACGGCCCTTCTGGTTACAGAGGCAACCTGCCAGCTCTCTCTCCCACAGAGCGACTGGTGGGTTTGAACCACGAGTACCCTAGTCCATCTCAGTCTGGAAGCTCGGCTGAGACCTGTTCATCTTCCCAGAAGCACATAGGCCTCTTCACACAGAGGTGCGGGTACCAGGAATAGAACCCATGTCCTCTATCAGGAGGTGAGAATTCCATCCCAGGACCACTACTGACCCCTAAGGAGTAGCTAGTGAGGGGTGGGGTACCTAAACCAGCACATAGGGCCAGAGAGAGAAAGAACCCAGGGGCGGGATGCAGCTCTGGTCCTCACAGGTCCCGAGGGGCTCTGTTCCCAGCATCGGCTCCGTGGGCCACCCAGCAGTAGAGTATGTGGGTGTGCACAGCTGAGCCTCCGCCCTCTTTCAGACTGAGTGCCCCGGAGTCACAGCCCTGAGGGCCTCCCCCTGCGCCATGAGGGCCACGCGGCCTCAGCCCTCATGCTGTCACAGAGCTGGACGCTGTGCCAGGTGCTGCAATGGGTCCGTGAACAAGCCCAACTGAGCGCTGCTGGTACTCCACTCAGCAGACAGGCTCTGAGGTGTGTGGAGCACCGTGCTCTGTGGACCAAGGATGATCTGACGGAGCACGTGTGCATCTGCGCACATACACACACACACTCATCGAAACAAACATTTCTCACTTCAACATGTTTCTGGGGGTTAATGTGCTGGACTGCAAAGCCCATTGGAACTGCAAGGACGGCGGTTCAAGCTCACCAGCTGCTCCTTAAAAACCCTATATAGGGTTGCTATGGAACAGACGCGACAGCACTTAACAACCACCTGACTTCACAACCCACAATAGGCCACAATCTCTAGTTTCCAAAACAGTTTACTCTGAGGAAAACACATCAAATGGTAAAACTGCCCACTTTCAGTTTTCTAATTATACACAAAACATGAAACTCACTGTGTCAGTAAACACATGCATTATCGGGCAGTTTCACAGTAAGGATGAGGTTTAGAGAAAAACAGATGAGGTTCACGTCACTATCACATGGTGTCCCACTACTAAAACGAACCCCTAAACAAGATACCTGGACTGCAAATCACAAGGTCAGCGGTTCAAACCCACCAGCTGCTCCGGGGAAACCCTATACAGGGTCAATGTGCATCAGAATCCACCCCAATGGCACTTAACTACAACAAGAAAACCAGATACCAGGGCTTTCATAAGGTTCCTCTGGTTAAACTGCCTGCTGAGAACTTGCATTTCTAGCCCAGACACATGGAGTGGAAGCCAGGGATGTGGATGGAATGGAGGTCTGGAGAGCAGGGTCCAGGGGAAGGAGCTGGGCTAGCAGGAGCACAGGACAAGGGCGGGGCATGCTTTCTCAGGCGAGGACTTTCTCTAACTGAGCAAAAGCCCAGTCAGCTGGATTTCAGGCGAATCTGAAGTTGATGTTCAGATGAGGACTTAACCACTTTTGGTGTGAACTGGGCTCACTATGTTGTGAAGTGCCACCCAGTTGATTCTGACTCACAGCAACCTGTTTACAGTTTCTAAGGAGCAGCGGGTGGCTTTGAATTCCCCATCTTTGGCTAGCAAACCAGTGCTTCTCCTAGAGCGCCACGCCGGGATTCCAAACAAAATGGTATGAATATTAAAACTCCTTAAGAAAATAAGGCTTTTGGAAGAAACCCAAGACACCATATGTTGAAAATTCATATACAAATAATTGATATGTTTATTATAAATAACTCTTACTTATGCATGAAATCATCTTTCCTCTCCACTGTAAATAACTACTTAACACTCTAACAGGCACTCCTGAGTTACAATGTGATCATAAACATAACATTCTATACTTCTTTACAAAGAACCTTCTATACTTATTTATAAATATTTTACTATTTGAATTTTTAAAAACTTTCTTAGACTACATTCACTATAATTAGTAGACTGGTGAAGTTACACTGCATGAGTGTGTACTTTACACGTTTTCGAGCTTGCTACTCAGAATGTGTACACACATTCCTCTAATAATCTAGGCAAATGACCTAGGATCATAGATAAAAGCTCAATTCCACACAGCCTCACACTGCTAGTACCGTGTGCACACTGCCCAGGATGCCTGGGTGGCATCAACAGTCCACGTGCCTGCTGACTGCTAACTGGAAGGCTGGAGGTTTAATTCTACCCAGAAGGGCCGGGCAATCGACTTCCCAAAACTCAGTTCAGATGCAGAGAGGTAGGGCAAGGCCAGGCACCATGGGAACCCTACCCAGCATTCCCCAGGTAAATCCTCCGAAATAGTATTGCAAAAAAAAGATTCCTGCCAACCCCAAGAGGGAAACCGAGGCGCAGAGAGTTGAAGGCACCTGGCAGAGCTGGGTTAGCCCCCTCTGATCCTGTGCTTGCTGTCTGCTTCCACGGTCTCTGGGGACACTGGCATTCACAGCAACACTGTGAGACAGAACACAGAAATGTCCCTGGAAGACTGCTAAGGGAGGTGGGAGGTGGGCGGGCAGGGTGAGGAGGTGAGTTTGCATGGGGCTTAACGCAGTCCTGGTGGCACGGTGGGATAAGCACTGGATTAACTGCAAGGTTGGGTGTTCCAAGCCCACCACCTGAGGCTTTCTGCCCCCATAAAGATTTACAGCCTCAGAAACCCTACCCAGGGTGATGATGAGTCAGAATCTACTCTAGGGCAGTAGTGCTGTTTGTGTGCCAGAGATGGTGCCCGGGGGGTACAATGGCTAAGTACCTGACTGCTAAAGGAAAGGTGGGGTGGTTTGAACCCACCACTTGGGGAAAGAGTCTTAGAGATCTGTTCTTGTAAGCGCTGTCCAGTTGGTTCTGACTCATACAACCCTCCATAGGGTTTCCCAGGAGCAGCTTGTGGGTTTGAACTGCCGACCTTGTGGCTAGCAGTCTGGTACTTATGACTGTGTGACACCAGGATCTAGAAAGTCCTGTGGGGCAGTCCTGCTGTCACTCAATGACAAGGGCCTGAGGGTACAAGGTGAGGTGGCAGCAGAATGTGTGCTTCCTGACCTCTGAGGACTGTGCACTGTCTTCTCCAAGACCACCAAGCCTTTCTTCCTCATCCATCTGAGTTTGAGAGGGGCGAGCTCTCCCACTGATACACAACGCTAACAGCTGTGCGTTGAGCTGAGCGTGGCTGCAGGGTGGAAACGAGGGGTGGCTGTGTGTGTGACGCAGCTGGGAGAAGAACAGAGGGCTTCCATGTACGCAAGAGTGTGTAAGACGTGACTCCTAGGACACCTGAAACCGTCAAGCATAATGCTTCACGTCACACTACCTAGGTCCTGAAACGAGAGACGAGCACAGGGCTGTACACACCTATTCATCACAGCAGACGGTGAGCGAAGGAGGCTAGGAGGCAGCCAATGGCCGGCCAGCCAGTCAGCCTTCCACCCAGCTAGAACATATATCTACCTTCTGTGGGAACGGTGAGAAGTTCACCTGCCACAGGCACGTGCTCTGTGTGTCTGGGGACAGAGGGATCTGAACAAGTGCTGTGATTCACAAACAACCCTCACAGCAGATAGGGCTCCCAGGTGTTGTTATGTGCCATGGAGTCGGTTCCGACTCATAGCGACCCTGTACGGGGTTTCCGAGGCTGTAAATCTTTACGGGAGCAGAAAGCCTTATCTTTCTCCCATGGAACAGCTGGTAGTTTCGAACTGCTGACCCTGAGATTAGCAGCCCGATTCGTAACCACTATACTACCAGAGCTCCATGGGTGCACCGCCAATGTGCTCTGCTGCTGCAACAAAGAGGCGACTTGGGGGAGAAACCTGGTGAAGGCAGGGCTGCAGGCCAGAAACCGGCTGGCCGCCAAGAGGTGGAAACAAGTGGGAATGGGCATCACCAAGTGGAGGAGAACACACCCAGCCACAAAGTGAGGGACCTAAAAAGCATCCTGCTGATCAAAGTAAGTGGGTTGCAAAGGACAGGCACTGCAGGATCCCAGTTACAGGAAACAAGCACACAACTGACACCCAAGTCTGCCAGCGGCTACCAGAGGCAGAAGGGAGGAGATGAGGGCCTTTGCTTAGAGGATGATGGTGGCGGGGATGACTTGAGAAAAGACTGCAAGAACCAAGAATGGCTCCACGAGGTTTAGAATGTAACCACAGTGCCTCGGAACTACCCGGGCAGAAAGGGTGGTGAAGGTAAATCTTTTGTGATGACCAATGGGGCTTCACAAAGTTCGTGGGAAAATGCCATTATGTTTCAATTCCATTTTCCACAAAACTTTTGAAGCCCTTTGTACTATTTTCAACACACAAAACAATGCTGCACAGTTGTGCTCTGACAGACGCGGGGCAGCTGGCTGATGCTGGCCGGGTGTGAGAACTGATAACTATTTACAGCCTCCCAGGTGCCATGGCGTGGGCTCTTCCCCCTTGGCTCTGGCATTTCCCAGCACCCTGTGCTCAGCACCTGGTACCTGTCCTCACCCCCAGCCAGCTCCTCGAGGACAAGGGCAGCTGCTCACTGACATGCTTACACTGAGTTCAGGACTCGGGAGAGGTTACCATGTCACTGAAAGTCAACGGGTTGTCTACGGCTAGCCAGCTCCGCAGGGCTCTGAGGAAATGATGGCAGTCCAGCCTCAGAGGAGGCAGCCCCTAGGCAGCAGTGCACAGCCCAGGAAGAGGCACACAGAGGTGGCAGGAGACATCTCCATGGGCTTGGGGGAACCGTGAAGGATTGGTACCATTTGGCCCTTACAAATGTGAGGGCTGCGGTGGGATCTGATCCGGGTGTAGACACTGCCCAGGCAGAGTGGGACGCAGGATCTGCCGGGAATACACAGATTTATGATGGGTTACGGAGTCTGGGCCCAGCATACCACATGGTCCAGTGGAGAGTTCTGGGCCAGACGAGGCAATCTCTGTCCATCAGTGTGGTTTGGAAAAGCAAGTTCTTAGTTTCTCAGGGCTTCTGTTACTCCAATTCCAAAATGAAGGAGTTGAACTACATCAGTATTTATCAACGTCCTCTAGAGTAGCAGTTGTTGTTAAGGGCCATCGAGTCACTTCTGAATCACAGAGACCCCGTATAGGGTTTCCAAGAGTGGCTGGTGGGTTTGAACTGCCTGCCGACTTGCAATTAGCAGTCCAGTGTTTATCGTAAGCGCCACACCAGGATAGTAGCAGTAGAATCACTTTCATATACTCAATCTTAGTATGTTCTTTGGTGCCCTCGAGTCAGTTCCAACTCATAGTGATCCTGTGCACAACAGAAGGAACACTGCCTGGTCCTGCGTCCTCCTCACTATCTTTGCTAGGCTTGAGTCCACTGCTGCTGCCACTGGGCCAGTCCATCTTATTAGGGGTCTTCTTTTTTGCTGACCTTTCACTTTACCAAGCATGACGTTCTTCTCCAGGTACTGGTCTCCCTTAATAATATGTCCAAAGTACGAGAGACAAAGTCTCACCATGCTGGCTTCTAAGGAGCACTCTGGCTGTATTTCTAACACAGATTTGTTTGTTCTTATAATATTCTCCTCCAACACCACAACTCAAATGCATGGTCTTCTCCTGTATTCCTTATTCATTGTCCAATTTTCACATGCATATGACATTAGTGGAAATACCATGGTTTGAGTCAGGTACACATTAGTCCTCAAACTGACATTTTTTGCTCTTCAACACTTTAAAGAGGTCTTGGACAACAGGTTTACCAAATGCAGTATGTCATTTTATTTCTCGACTGCTGCCGCCATGAGTGTTGATGGTGGAGCCAAGCAAAATGAAGTCTCTGACAACTTCAGATCTCTTATCCTTTTATCATGATGCTATTTATTGGTCCAGTTGTAAGGTATTTTGTTTTCTTTACATTGAGGTGCAACCCATACTGAAGGCTGTGGTCTTTGATCTTCATCAGTAAATATTTTAAGTCGTTTTCACTTTCAGCAAGCAAGGTTGAATCTGCATATCATAGGCTGTTAATGAGTTGGAACTTCAATCCTGATGCCACACTCTTCTTCATGTACTCCAGCTTCTCAGGTTTTTTGCTCAGCATACAGATAGAACAAGTACGACATACACCTTTCCTGACTGTAAACCCTTCAGCATCCCCTTGTTCTGTTGGAACGACTGCCTCTTGGTCTCATGAGCACAAACCCCATGAGCACAATCAAGTGTTCTAGAATACACATTCTTCGCTATGTTATTCATAGCCTGTCATGATCCATAGCAAAAGCCTTTGCATAGTCAATAAAGCACAAATAAACATGAGTTTTTGAAATCTTAACAGAGCCCTAAAATATCAAATGGATCCAAGTGGGACTGTTCTTGTTGAAGCGTGTGTGTGTGTGTGTGTGTGTGTGTGTGTGTGCAGCTCTCTCCCAGGGGCCTTTCCAGGCTAAGGCTCCGAGTAGAATCCTGGGGGTGAGGTGACAAGCGGACTAGCAAGGTGAGCGAAACACTAGGTGCCAGCAGCAAACCGAGGCTGGGAGCTGCAGCCATCGGGACACTTGCTTTTAAGTCACATCCAGAACAATGGTGGGACTGGGCTGATGAGCAGAGAGGAGACCCAAAGATGCCGGTGTTCAGGTGGGGGTGAGCTGGGAAAGGGAGGTGGTCAATGGCAGAAGAGAGGAGGACTTGTGGCCGACCCTTCTGAGGGGCGTATGTACTGTCACCCTGGGTGGGGTTATTTTCACCCTATCTTATACACAGGGCTCCACAACCACAGGCAGGGGCTAAATCCCCAAGTCTTCTCCCCCCAACCCGTATGCCCTGCACCCCATCATGCGGCAGAGGCGGAGGCAGGCTGGGGGTGTCCTGGAGAGATGGCAGAGCAGGGGCGGATGGGACTAACTAAGCAGGAAATCCACGCATGTTCTCTGACAGCAATGGGAAAAGGAATGAGGGGCTGAGAGCCGGATGTTAGTGACGGCTCAGGGGGCATGTTTCTGTTTTGAAGATGAACAACAAAGCCAAACCCACTGCTAGGGAGTCGCTTCCACATCATGGTGACCCCACTGGGCAGGGTAGATCTGCTCCTGAGGGTTGAGGTGACATGTCTAGGAGGGCAGACAGCCTTGTGTCATCCTGAGGGGAGGCTGACTCTGGTTAGCGGCTCGGTGTCCAACGACACTAGAACTCCTTCCTCTGAGGGTGAAAAGGCTAACTAGGACTGGGGGTAACCCCTGTAAATGACTTACCTACACTAAGCCGTGGGCGCCTCCCACTTAATGTGCAGGTGGGTGAAGACACACCAGTCCGGATGAAAGCCTTCCTTCCCAGAAGACACAATAGCCCCCAAGGGACAGTCAGCACTCTGCACTGAGAGTACCTGTGACCTTTCTACCAGTAGAAACCACAGGTGTTTTTATACCGGAAGGCTGGCTTCAGTCCTCCCGAAATATGGTCTCCATCTGCCCCGGCAAGATGATGATGATGATGACTAGATCCACCAGAGCCTTGTCACTCCAGGTTTGGAGAAAGAAGCCTCCCCACTGGATAGACACCTTGTCCCTCTTGTCCTGGTGGCACAGTGGTCAAGCACCTGGCTCCTGCCAGGAAGTGGGCGGTTTGAGCCCACCAGCTGCTTCTCGGGACAAAGCCAAAGCAGCCTGCTTCTGCAGAGACTGATGGGCCCGGAAACTCTGGGGGCACCTGCAGGGTCACTATAAGGCAGACTCGACTTGACGCCAGTGAATGAAAGCGGGAAAACCTGTAAAATGGGTCTACAAAGTCAAACTTAAGGAAAGTGGAAAGGAAAATAATCAAAAAGACTTTGCAAACTGAGGAATACCGGAAGGCAGAGCCTAGGGGTGCCCATCTTCCTAGAAATAAGGCACAAATGTGGCCATGAGCTTCCCAGCAGCCAAGGTGAGGAGAGGGGAGGAGGCTGACACTGCTATGGTCTGAGGCCACTGAGTCTGCACTTAGCGGGATGCTAACCTAGTTTGCACAACACGCTGCTTGTAACAGAAACAGCGGCAAATTACAGAAACCCAAACTCTTGAATTGGGAACGTCCACAGTACAAACCATTCCTATGCTTGTCTGCTAACTGAAAGGCGGGAGGTTCAAGTCCACCCCGGGGTACCTAGGAAGAAAAGCCTGGCGATCTGCTTCTGAAAAACCAGCCACTGAAAACCGAACAGAGCACAGTTCTACTCTGACACACGTGGGCTTGTCATGACACTGAGGACAA
>NW_006408876.1:2021319-2023921 GCF_000296735.1 Chrysochloris asiatica | reverse complement strand
CTGGAGGAGTGCCCCCCCCCCCCACGGACACCACGTGGGGAGAACATCACCCGTACGGAGACCACGTGGGGAGAATGTCACTCCTACGGAGACCACCTGGGGAGAACATCACCCTCACAGAGACCAGCTGGGGGTGGGTGTCTGCGGCAGATTCTTCCTGAGCCCAGTGTGCCTGCCCTCCTCCGAGGCCCGCATCAGGAGCGGGGCTGCAGCACTGAGCAGGACACTTGGTGTTCAGTGTACCGGGAAAGCCCTTCCCTGCCTAGGCTTCTGGCCACTGCAGCCCAGCGTCCCTGGCGCTAGAAAGGCCAGCGTCTCTCACAGCGGTGTCTCCGGACAGCACACAGCTTGTGAAAAACAAAGCAGCAGACACCTAGTGCAGGTAGGAGGGTTGAAGAGCCGTTACTGTTTTTAATTACCTGTACCTACGATCCAGAAACTTAAGAGGGTACAAATGCTAAAAACCATGGAGATGACTAAATTCCACCTGCTCTCTCTCCCACTCCCTCTACACAGAAATGCAGGCATTCTTGTCACTGGCTGTCATCTATCGGCCTTCGATTCACGGCCGCCCATCCCATGCACAACGGGAAGAGATGCTGCCCAGGTGGTGATGGACCACTTTGGTGCACATGAGTTCCATGACTGATTCTTGAAAAGAGATCGCCAGCCGCTTCTCCCTAATCTGTCCTAGTCTGGCAACTCAGCTGAAATCCGTCCAGCACCAGAGCAACCTGCAGAGCCCTGGTGACAGGCGGCCCATGGTTGTGAATGAGCTGTACAGGCCAGGAGTGGCCCCGAGGGAGGTGAGAAGTCTGTCAGCCAGCACACTGACTCCAGATGCAGACATGTACAGCTATACTTCCATCTGTATCTGTACAGGAGTCCTGGTGTGACGCTGTAGGATCAGCACTGGACCACAAGGTTGGGGGCTGGGGAGGGGGCACTGAGGCCGCACCTGTTTGTAGATTCCCACAGCAGGAAACTCGGGCAGATGCAGCTGGCCACCCCACAGGTGGAGTTTCTAAGGAGCTGCCGCCAAGTACACAGCACTCCTGGAAATCTGCTCAAAAGCAGATTGAGGAAAAGAATGAAACCACAGCTGGGGGCGGGGGGGGGGGGGGCGCAGATTGAGGCCAGCCTCCAGGACCATGGGCTGGGCTTGTCCCGGGTGGGCAGGAAGCAGCGGTGGCAGAGCATGCCAGCTGTCACGCCTGCTTCATCATCCGCACTCCTTGGTCACGGAAACGCACTGTGGGGTTTTCAAAGGAAAGCGGCACCGAAGTATTTATCGCTCTCCTTTCATGGCAGCTTGTCACATGTAACTATTAATCTGAGGATTCCACACGGGGTCTGACAGGAACTCCAGGCAGCACGGCAGAGGGGAGCCCTGTTCTGATTTCCCAGACCCGCCCTTCATTTCCAGACGGTCATTTTGGGATGTGGGACAGCTCTGCGCGAAGCCTGATGGCACATTGCCTAAGTGCCTGGTTGCCAACTTCAGGCCAGTGGTTCAAACCCACCAGGTGCTCCACGGGAGAAAAGATGTGGCTGTGGACTTCCAGCGAGACTGACAGCCTGAGAAACTCCCTGAGCATTCCCACCCTGTAGTGAGCAGGAAGCAGTTGCTGACAATGGACTGCTAAAAAAAACTAATTCCAAAGGGAGGAAGGCATTTGAAATTTAGAATGCAAAAAGGGAACTCACCTATGCACTGTGATAAGGAGCTCTGTGGCACACTGGTTAGGGTGAAAGTTTGGTGGTTCAAACCCACTAGCTGCTTCAGGAGGAAGCTGAGGAAACCACACGGGGCAGTTCCACTCCACCCTACGGGGTCCTGTGACTCCCAACAGCCTCAACAGCAGTGGGGCTGCTGGCTCGTCATGGACAGTTTTCAGAGCAGAAGGGGAGTTGAGGGGTTTTCACAGGCTGAACTGTCTCCTAGAAGATGTGTTCACATCCGAAGCCCTGTGCCTGTGCATAAGAGCCCGTGAGAAGTGCGCTTCCCTGGTGTCATTTCAGGGAATGCGGTCACACATTCATACAGAACCCTGGTAATGCAGCTGCTCTGCGGGAGAAAGAATTACAGCCTCGGAAACACCAGACAGTGCCGCTATGAGTCTAAGTCAAGTTGATGCCAGTGGGTTTGAGTCCCATTCCTCGCCTCTTCTGGGTGGCATCTTACAAAGACAAGGTGTGGAGAGAGTCGCCCACGGAGACACCACCACGTGAGGACAAGGTTACAAGCAGCAAATTCTGAGGACTAACTGTCCAGGGCCACCAAGAGGCAAACACCTAGCAGGTCCCTCATGCATCTCAGGGAATCATAACCAAGACCACGATTCCAACTCTGTCCTCCAGATCTGCGGGACTCTGCAGTCCTGGTCTTTACAGCTGCACACTAGGACTGGTGAGTCACGCAGTCCATGGATGGCAAGGCCGAAGAGAGAGGAGACCCAGCCCTCCATGGAGACTGGACCAGTAAGGCTGTGCACCTGAAGCCCTGAGAGCAGCAAAATCAAATCTCATCTAGACACATTCTGGAGTGAAGGTTTATATGCCGGGACGATTCCCTCCACACCTACAAACACAGCTGCTAAGT
>NW_006408876.1:2016067-2021204 GCF_000296735.1 Chrysochloris asiatica | reverse complement strand
CTGGAGGAGTGCCCCCCCCCCCCACGGACACCACGTGGGGAGAACATCACCCGTACGGAGACCACGTGGGGAGAATGTCACTCCTACGGAGACCACCTGGGGAGAACATCACCCTCACAGAGACCAGCTGGGGGTGGGTGTCTGCGGCAGATTCTTCCTGAGCCCAGTGTGCCTGCCCTCCTCCGAGGCCCGCATCAGGAGCGGGGCTGCAGCACTGAGCAGGACACTTGGTGTTCAGTGTACCGGGAAAGCCCTTCCCTGCCTAGGCTTCTGGCCACTGCAGCCCAGCGTCCCTGGCGCTAGAAAGGCCAGCGTCTCTCACAGCGGTGTCTCCGGACAGCACACAGCTTGTGAAAAACAAAGCAGCAGACACCTAGTGCAGGTAGGAGGGTTGAAGAGCCGTTACTGTTTTTAATTACCTGTACCTACGATCCAGAAACTTAAGAGGGTACAAATGCTAAAAACCATGGAGATGACTAAATTCCACCTGCTCTCTCTCCCACTCCCTCTACACAGAAATGCAGGCATTCTTGTCACTGGCTGTCATCTATCGGCCTTCGATTCACGGCCGCCCATCCCATGCACAACGGGAAGAGATGCTGCCCAGGTGGTGATGGACCACTTTGGTGCACATGAGTTCCATGACTGATTCTTGAAAAGAGATCGCCAGCCGCTTCTCCCTAATCTGTCCTAGTCTGGCAACTCAGCTGAAATCCGTCCAGCACCAGAGCAACCTGCAGAGCCCTGGTGACAGGCGGCCCATGGTTGTGAATGAGCTGTACAGGCCAGGAGTGGCCCCGAGGGAGGTGAGAAGTCTGTCAGCCAGCACACTGACTCCAGATGCAGACGTGTACAGCTATACTTCCATCTGTATCTGTACAGGAGTCCTGGTGTGACGCTGTAGGATCAGCACTGGACCACAAGGTTGGGGGTTCAAACTCACGAGCAGCTCCTCAGAAACCCCATACAGGGTCTCTGTGAGAAACAACCTGACAGTACTTAACAACAAACAACATCTACATACACGTACACATACAATTCGATTCACACAAGGTCACCCAGCCAGCTGCTGACACAGCTGAGCCGAAGGAGGTCTTCTACTGGGTTCTCTCATTTCTCTAGGACACCTCCTAAGAGGTGGCTCCACACCCCTGGAAACAGTGCTTAGCTCCTCTGGTCCATCCTAGCGAGGTTCCGATTGAGCGTGCCTCATTGGGACACCTGAGGAGAAATAACCGAGGAGGAATGACATATGTGTGGACAATTACTAAGGATAGGCACTTCGGGAACATTTTTATAGTAAAGCAAAAGACAGCATGCCACAGTCACTAATTAACACGTAACACCCTAGTTGTTACTTTAGTTAGCACTAGCGTAGTGGTTACGAATCAAGCTGTGAACCACAAGGTCAGCAGTTGGAAACTACCAGCTGTTCCGCAGAGAAAGATGAGGCTTTCTGCTCCCATAAAGATTTACAACCTCGGAAACCCTGTACAGGGTCGCTATGAGTTGGAACCAACTCCATGGCACACAGCCACCACCACCATGCAATTTTCTGAAAATGATTTTAAAAAATGGTCGTAGCAGTATATTGACAGGGAGCTGCCAGCTGTGGAACAAGAGACTTCATTGCTGGTATCAGCTGGATCCTGGCCAAGAGCCGAGAATATCGGAATGATGTTTACCTGTGTTTAACAGTGTGGATCATAATAAACTATGATAAGCATTCCAAAGAATAAGGATTACAGAACACTTCATTGTGCTCGTGCAAAATCTGTACGTAGACCAAGAGGCAGTTGTTCCAACAGAACGAGGGGCTACTGAGGGGTTCACAATCAGGAAAGGTGTGGTGCCTTCATCACACTATCCAATCTACTGAGCACGTAATCCGAGAAGCTGGCTACATGAGCAAGATTCATCAGGCCTGGAGGAAGACTCATTAACAACCTGCCATGACACAATCTTGCTTGCGGAAAGCAAAAGCGGACTTGAAGGACTTACTGTTGACGATCCAAGATCACAGCCTTCAGTATGGCTTACAACTCAGTGTACAGAGAACAAAACTCTCACAACTGGACCAATGAAAGACACCATAAATGGCTACAAGACTAAACTTGTCAAGGGTTGCATCTGACCTGGATCCATAGTCAATGTACATGGAAGCAGCAGTTAAGAAATCAAATGACTTACTGCGTTGGGCTAATCCGTTGCAGAAGACTTCATTTAAAGTGTTGAAGAGCAAAGCTGTGGCTCTGAGGATTCAGGTGGGCCCAGGGCCAGCTGTCATGGAGCCTGGCCCGCAGGCAGAGTCAGATAGACTTTGGAGGGTCCCGGATGGCTGTGGTCTTTTGGAAGCAGAAAAAGGCCGTGATCGGCTTCCAAAAGACCACAGCCTTTGCTCTCCAGTCCATTCCGACTCACAGGGACCCCGTGTCCCCTGTGGCCTGGTCCCGTGCTGCCCTCAAACCACTGCTGTATCTGAGGGGACACTGTGACAACCATAGTGTCAGTCCATGTCACTGAGGGGCTTCCTCTTTCCTGATGACTCTCCACCCTCTAGGAGCCAACCCCTAAGCGACACAGCCTCTTCAAGTTCTGTTTGCACTTATGGTTCAGTAAGCACTAACATTCCTTCTCTCGTCCCACAGAATGTAGCCAGTACTGCAGGATACCAGCATCCCACCCCACACTGTACCGGGAATGCCTGGCTTAGGGGAGCTCCCGGGGCCTGCGCAGCCTAGTAATTCCCGAGGACACCCTGCTCACGATCCCTGTGAGGGACCGCAGCCCCGCTGGACACCCGCACACTTGTCTACACGGGACAAGTAGTTCTGCAGAGCAGACCCCCTCACCGAGCACTCGCTCACACACTCATGTGACTTTAACAATCAAGGTGGAAGCTCATTACTGCTGATTCACCAAGTCCTTTCTGAACCAACACTGTCTTCCTTTTGAGACAGCTGAAATCAATGGGGTTTATGTAAATCAAGAAAGCTTAAGAGTTTCAGGAGCAGTGATTTTAGTGTAACAAATGCAATGCAGGGTTCCTGTTTCTAGGTAGCTACTGTTACATATTTTATTGTATAACACCAAGCCACAGGAGGGTTGTTTGAAATTCAGTCCATACACTCGAAGAAGACGGCAACCTTCTGAGGAGGACCATAAAACCAACAGCGCCACCACCCCAAGGGCTCAGAGCAGGTCTGCAGGGGAAGTCCATGGCTCCCCGAGCTGATGAGAAGACAGCAGGAAGGGGTGGGGTGCTCAGAGGCGAACGAATCCCACCTGATTTCCACAGTGACTCTGGGTCACACCCACAAATGGCACTGGGAGGGTGGGGCCTCCAGCACTTCCTGTCTCACCCCCAAACTGAAACCGGTCTAGCCACTGTGTCCCTGCCAGAGCCACGCCACCCCCAGGTGCCATCAAGGTGACAGGAGAGATCAGACACCGAGCTGACTGTGGTACAGAGTAGAGGGTGGCACACTGTGCCGTTCTGGGCAGACCCTCTGACCCTACGCCTGGCTGTAGCCTGCCTACCAATCACCCTGAAGTACAGGTGTCTGTGGGGGTGACAAGAAATGCTGAGTGTATACAACATCAAACAGGCTCTGGGAATGGGTTACAAGTCACCCAGCAAAGCCTAAGGCCACCCACGTTTAGCAAGGCCGTAATCTAACTGGGGGAGTCCCAGGGTAGTATGAACAGCCACTGTGCTCAGCTGCTAACAGGGAGGTGAGAGGTGGAAGTCTATTCAAAAGCACCTTGGAATAAAGGCCTGGAGATCTGTTTTTCAAAAATCAGTCATGGGAACCCGATGGAACCCAGTGCTACGCTAATATTTATGGGGACGTCCTGAGTCACAATCGACTTGATGGTAACTAGCAATGGTGGTAACTGGGTATCTAGTTAGGGAGATATATGATACATGCAAATCTCTCTCTTTCTCTCTCTATAAGTACATACACACACACGAATATATGTACAGATGCACACAAACACACATACATATATAAACCACAAAGCTGGAATCCACTAGCTCATAGATAAGGCTATCTGCTCTCATAAAGACTGAGTCTCAGGAACCGTAAGGAGCAATTCCATTCTGCCTTCATAGCACTGCTTAGTCAGAATCGACCAGATGGCAGTGGATGATTATACATTCGAGAGTATATGAGAACACAGATGAGGCGTTATACATTGTTGTTGTGTTGTTAGATCTCAGTGAGTTGGTTCCAACTGCTAAGACCCTGTGCACAACAGAATGAAACACTGTCTCTATGAAACACAATCCATCTACAGACTGAGCCCACCACAGTGGCTGGAACACTGGGGTCCCTCACAGCAACAACTGCGAGGATGGTGCAGAACTGGACAGTGTTTCATCGTAGTACACAGGTTCACTAGGAGTCTGAACAGACAAGACGGCACCTAATACCACATGGAGCTCTGGTAGCATAGTGGTTATGAATAGGGCTGCGAACAGCAAGGTCAGCAGTTCGAAACTACCAGCTGTTCCCGTAAACATTTACAGCCTTGGAAACCCTGTACAGGGTTGCTATGAGTTAGAACCAACTCCACGGCACCTAACCACCACCAATACCACAACAGCAATATATATGGCTGGCTGTGTGCCATCGAGTCACTTCTGACTCTTCAGGTTTCCAAGCCTGTAAACTTTTTATGGGAATAGACAGTCTCACTGGTCTCCCAGAGTGCCTTGTTGTAGATAGGGTGCCACGGGGTCGGTACCAACTCACAGTGACCATATGCTCTATGGAGTGAAACACTGCCCAGTCTTGCACCAACCTCACTATCACTGCTAGGCCCGAGCTCTCTACTGCTGCCACTGTGCCAATCCATCTCGTTGGGGGTCTTCCTCTTTTTTTCTGACCCTCCTCTTCACCAAACATGATGTCCTTCTCCAGGGACTGGTCCCTCCTGATACCATGTCCGAAATATGAGAGACCACAAGTCTGGCCATCCTGGCTTCCAAGGAGCATTCTGGCTGTATGTCTTCCAACACAGATCTGTTGGTTCTTATGGGAGTCCATGGCACTTTCAGTATTCTCCTCCAACACCATAACTCAAAGGCATCAATTCTTCTACAGTCTTCCTTATTCACTGTCCAGCTTTC
>NW_006408876.1:2005502-2015967 GCF_000296735.1 Chrysochloris asiatica | reverse complement strand
CGACTGTTCCCTTCTGCCAATACGTCCAAAGTATGACAGACGAAATTTGGCCATCTTGGCCTCTAAGGAGCACTCTGGCTGCACTTTTTCCAAAACAGGTCTATTGGTTCTTTTGGCAGCCCATGGCACCTTCAGTATTCTCCTCCAACACCATAACTCAAAGGCATCAATTCTTCTACAGTCTTCCTTATTCACTGTCCAGCTTTCACATGCATATGAGGTTATTCAATACCATGGCTTGGGTCAGGTGCACCTTAGTCCTCAAACTGACATCTTTGCTCTTCAACACTTTAAAGAGGTCTTGTAGTGGATTTGCCTAATGCAATAATGCTGGTTCTGCGAGTGTTGGTTGATTTTTGACAACTTCAATCTTTTCTCCATTGGTATGGATCTTGTTTATTGGTCCAGTGCTGAGGACTTTTGTTTTCTTTTCATTGAAACTGTGCTCTTTGATCTTCATCAGTAAATATTTTAAGTCCTCTTCACTTTCAGCCAGCACAGTTGTATCAGCTGCACATTACAGGTTGCTGAGTCCTCCAATCCTCCACCCTCCCACCCCCAATATAATCGAGTTTCTCGGATTATCTGCTCAGCATACAGGTTGAATAGGTATGGTGAAAGAACACAGATGTGGAGCACATCTTTCCTAATTTTAAACCATTTGGCGTTCCCTTGTTCTGTTTGAACAACTGCTTCTTAGTTTATGCACAGGTTCTTCATGAGCACAATGAAGTGTTCTGGAACTCTCATTCTCCACGATGTTGTCCATAGCTTGTCATGATCCACACAATTGAAAGCCTTTGTGTAGTCAATAAAGCACAGGTAAACATCTTTCTGGTATTCTTTGTGTTCAGACAAGATCCATCTGACGTCAGCAATGATATTCCTGGTTCCATGTCCTCTTCTGAATCTGGCTTTTTGTTGTTGTTAAGTACCATGGGGTCGGTTCCAACTCATAGTGACCCTGCACAGGGTTTCCAAGGCTGTAAATCTTTATGAGAGTAGAACGCCTCATCTTTCTCCCGTGGAACCGCTGGTAGTTTCCAACTGCTGACCTTGAGGTTGGCAGCCCGACTCGTAACCACTATGCTACCAGAGCTCCGCTGAAACCGGCTTGGACCTCTGTAAATTCTCAAAGTGTGGTTGCATTATCTTTAGCAAAATTTTGCTTGGATACGATATTAATGATACTGTCTGATGATTTTTGTATTTCGTTGAGTAGCACCTCTCTTTGGAATGGGCACAGATATGGATCTCTTTTAGTCAGTTGGCCAGATAGTTGTCTTTCAAAATTCTTGGTATAGATTAGTGAGTGTCTCCAGTGCCACATCAGCTTGTTGAAAGATTTAAATTTGCATTCCATCAATGAATGCCCTGTTCTTTTGCCAATGCCTTCAATGCACCTTGAACTTCTTCCTTCAGGATCATTGGCTGTTGATCATATGCTACCTATTTAAATGGTTGAACATTGACCATTTCTTTTTGGTACAGTGGCTCTGTATATTCCTTTTGTCTTCTTTTGATGCTTCCTGAATCAATTCAGTATTTTTCCCAGAGAATCCTTCAATATTTCAATTCGAGGCTTGAATTTTTTAAGTTCCCTCAGCTTGAGAAATGCTGAGTGTGTTCTTCCCTTTTGGTTTTCTAAGTCCAGGTCTTTGAACACTTTGTTATAATATTTGGCTGTGTCTTCCTGAGCTGACCTTTAAAATTTTTCTGTTCATTTCTTCATTTTACCTCTTCATTTCTTTTATTTGCTTTAGCATCTCTACACTAGAGAGCAAGTTTCCGAGTCTCTTCTGACATCCATTTTAGTCTTTTTCTTCTTTATTGTTTTCTTAATGACATTTTGCTTTTAGTCCTCAGTGTCAAATGCATCAATTCTGTTCTTGAGATGATCTCTAAATTCAGCTGGGATATGTTCAAGGACATAGTTTGACTCTTGTGGACTTGTTTTAATTTTCTTCAGATTCAGCCTGAACTTGTCTATGAGCAATTGATGATCTGCTCCACCATCTGTCCCTGGCCTTGTTTTGGCTGGTGATATGGAGCTTTTCCACTATCCCTTTCCACAGATGTAGGCAATCTGATTTCTGTGTATCGCATCTGGTGAGGTTCATGTATATAGTCAGCTTTTATGTTGTTTAAAAAGGTTATTTGCAATGAAGAAGTCACTGGCCTTGCAAAATTCTCTCATGAGTTCTCTAGAATCATCTCTGTCACCAAGGCCATATTTTCCAACCACTGATCCTTACTCTTTGTTGGTAACCTTTGTATTCCAAGTGCCAGTAATGATCAATACATCTTGATTCCATGTTTGATCAATTTCATAATGAAAAGTTGGTAAATCTTCATTGGCTTTAGTGTTTGGTAAGTAAATTTGAACAATAGTTCAAACAGTATCATGAACAAGCCAATCTGGTCTTTAGAAGTTCAGCCAGAATATTCCTTAGAAGTGAGGATGGTGAGAATTGGTCTTGCATTATTTTGGCTGTGTCGTGCTTTGTAGAGTGTCGTGCTTGGTAAAGGAGACGGTCAGTGAAAAAGAGGGAGATCCCCACGAGGTAGTAACTGGTCTTTCTTAAAGGTGTATGGATATTATTTTATCACAAATAGCGCTGTACTTCAAGACAGATCTTGATATGTTCTTTTTGATGATGAATGCGATGCCATTCCTTCTCAATCTGTCATTCCCGGCACAGTAAACCATGTGACTGCCAGATTCAAAATGGCCAATTTTGAATTTCAGCTCACTAACGCCTAGGATCCTAGGATACTGATGTTTGTGCAATTTTCAACTTTCCTAGATTCATACTTGCCATCTTTGGACTCCACCTGCTGATTCTGTGGTAAGCAGCTCCACTTGTAATTAATCCACTTTGTCACAAGGGCCCCACCAGCTGCTATCCGGTGGGAATGTCCCATGGGCTTTTTATCTCCATTCATTTGTTTTCTTTCTACAGAAACAAGGTGAGCTGACTAAAGCTTCCCTCCCACTGACCATGTAGTCTGCCCCCGGGTTGTAAGCCACATGAAGGTCTCCCAGCCCATGGTCAGAAGGTCTCTGGGGGGAGTGTAGGGCTGCTGCCAACAGGCCCTGTGCCCCCTCATTTGCATCCAGTGTTTTATAGCATACACATCACTGCCTGGCTTTTGGGGAATAAACTCAACTCTCCTCTTTATCTGTGATCTGTCCCAAGACCAGACAGCTGTGTGCCAATCCTGCCGTGCAGGTATTTACACTAGCCTTTACACCAGGATCAAGTGGCTGAGAGAGACTTCTGCAGAGCCAGCCCTGCAGACTGATGAGGCCAGGGAGCCACTCCGTTCTCCTGCTATGAGTCTAAGGATGCCACGTGTCACATCACAAATATCAAGGACCTAATCAGACTTGACAGGAAGCAGTCCCCAGCTGAAGTTCTCAGGAAGGCTGTTTGAAATTCAGATTCACATCCTGAATGGTTAACGAGCAGCCTCACCTCTAGGTACTTGGGCCTGGAGATACTTGCTAATGAAAGTAGAGTCCCCATGACAAACAAGACACTTCTAGTACTGCTTAATAGACCTCCTGCTCATAGGTTCATATACATTCTGTATAGAGCTCACAATTTATAGAGCCATATGGTGCCCTGGTGGGGCAGTGGTTAAAGCACCCGACTGCCAAAAACCAAAGGTTAATGGCTCGAACCCATCCAGCGGCACTACTGGAGAAAGACTTGGCAGTCTGTGTATGGAAAGACTGTGGCCTGTAAAACCCTGTGGGGCCAAAATCAACTCAATGGCCCACCCACACGGTAAACAGACATGTGTAACTGGGCGTGCAGCAGTATACTGGCAGGAAACGGCCCGAAATTCAAGTCTGATTTAGAAGAGGACGTGGAATGAGGGGGTATTATAGCTGATATCAGATGGAGCCTGGCTGAAACTCAGAAAATACCAGGAAGCTGTTTACTTGTGCTGTATTGAGTAGGCAAAGGCCCTCGGCTGTGTGAATCATAACAAACTAGAGATAACGTTGAGAACAAGATTCCAGAACTTTCCATTGTGCTATGAGGGATGTGTACAAAGACTGAGAGGTAAGGGTTCAAACTAAACCACGGGACAGTGAGTGATTTAAAATCAGGGAAGGTCTTCATCAGGGTAGTGTCCTTTCATCACACTTATTCACTCTGCATGCTGAGCAAATCAACCCAGAAACTGGACTACATGAAGAACATGACATCAGGACTGCAGGATGACTCATGAACAACCTGTGATATGCAGATGACACAACCTTCCCTGCTGGAAGCAAAGAGGATTTGAAGCACTGACTGATGAGAATCCAAGGTTCCAGCCTTCAGACTGGATTGCACCTCAATGTAAAGAAAAGAAAAATCCCCACTGAAGGACTGATAAGCAACATCAAGATAAATGGAGAAAAGAATGAAACTGTCAAGGATTTCACATTCAAGGCTCAGGGAAGCAGCAGTCAAGAATCAAATGCGTACTGCATTAGGCAAATCTGCTACAAAAGACCTCTTTACAGTGTTAAAGAGCAAAGATGTCACTGTGAAGACTACAATGAGCATGGCTCAAGGTATTTTCCATCGCTTTACTTGCATAAGACAGCTGGACAATGACGAAGGAAGACTGAAGAACTGGCACCTCTGGAATATGGTATTGGCAAACAGTAACATGAATGAACCAATGTGTCTTTAGAAGTTCAGCCAGAATGTTCCTTAGAAGTGAGGATGCTAAGCATTGTTCTTGTGTACTGTGGATGTGTTGTAAGAAGGGACCCGTCTCTGGAGAGCGTCATGCTTGGTAAAGAGAGGGTCAGTGAAATGAGGGAGATCCCCATGAGGTGGAATGACCCAGTGACTGCAGCAAGGGGCTTAAGCATAGCAGTGGCGGTAAGGGTGCAGGAATGTCAGGGTCTCATTCTGCTGCACACGATGAGTGCCACCACCATGGCAGGAACTGACTATAGTGGCCACTGGCATCAGCGTAACAGGCCCGTGCTATCCAAACCAGAGGCCTAAGCAGACTGTGACTATGTGAAAAAGTTGAACTGATGGCGCTTCTACCATCAACAGGCTTCAGGAGCCATACTATATGACTGCTAGGGTTATAACCAGGGCAGAGATGTCAGCCGAAGGACTAAGGTACGCCTGGCCCAGGCTATGGTATTTTCAGTCCCCTCAGATGCATGTGCAAGGTGGACAGTGAATAAGGAAAACCGTAGAAGAACTGATGCATTTGGGTTATGATGTTGGAGGAGAACATTAAAGGTACCATGGACTGCCTGAGAACAAACCAATCTGTGTTGAAGAAGTCAGGCCAGAGTGCTTCTTAGAAGCCGGGATGGCCAGACTTGGTCTCTCATACTTTGGACACATTATCAGGAGGGACCAGTCCCTAGAGAAGGACATCATATTTGGTAAAGTGAAGGGTTGGAGAAAAAGAGCAAGACCCCAGCGAGATGGACTGGCCAAGTGGCAGCATCGATCATCGCTGTTGTTACTAGGTGCCCTAGAGTGGACACTGATTCACAGCAACCCTACACACAGCAGAGCACCATCCTCACAACCACTGTTGTCTGGGATCATTGCTGCTGTCACTGTGTTATACTCTGAGTTCTTGCCAACATGAGGAGCTCATCTTACGACACTGTATCTGACAATGCTGCGCTGCTCTTTGTAAGGTTTTCCGTGGCTAACCACTCAGAAGCAGTCCGTCTCTTCATCTCCCTAGTCTGTCTTAGTGTGAAAGCTCTACTAGAAGTGCCTAGCACAGGTGACCCTCCTGACATCTAAAATACCAGTGGCATAACTTCCAGCATCCCAGCGACCCACTAACCACCACAGTATGACAAACTCATAATCACCTCACCATAAACTAAATCATTTCCATAATGCAACGTGAAGAAAGCCCATCCACAGTGAGCACTTGCCACAACAAAAGGTTTATCAAGATGATCCGATTCTTCCTTCCTGACTTCAAGATCCAAGATTGAAGTTATAACTAGATGGGGCAGGAGGAATGCTTAGAACTGGAGATCACTTTCTTGTTATCAAAGGATAAACAGCCAAGCTCCTAAGTGTAGCTCCCTCCTTCTTCTTCTTCTCCCATTTCCACTGACTCCAACCCTTTCCCAAACATTCCCTGAAGGGAACCAACCTCCCATTAGCTCCTATGGGATGCAGGCCAATGCCTGATGTGAATCTGTTCTCTTCATAGACTCATCTGGACTCTGGTTGTTCACTGGATGCCATAATTTCTCCTATACTTAACACGGCAGGCTATCTGCTTGTCACAGGCAACAAAGGGCTTTGGGGAAACCCGCTGCTGCCTTCTTTAATGGGGTCAGTTCTGAGGAAGATCTCAGCAGCCACTCGGAAAGAGATTTGCTGATAAGAGAAACCTGTGGCTCTGGCTACGGAGAGCCCCGAGGTAAGAGGAACTCAGGGGGTGCAGATTTGGAGCCACATTTCCCAATTTCTGCTACTCATTAATCCTTGTTTCAATGCAGCATCTCAAAACAATTCAGCCACTCAGGAACTGACTTTTAAACCTTGGGAACAGGACAAGATCAGAGGGAGTCAGACTTACCTAAACTTAATGGCACAAAGATCATTAAAGGCACCAGTTGGTTTTTTGGTTATAGAACTAAAAACACAACCAGTGCCCCTGAAGATTTTTCTCACATAGATTTAGGTGATTCTGACTCCCTCTAACCTCCTTGGGCTCCTGGTGTGGTGCTGTAGGGTTAGCACTGGACTGCAAACCACAAGGCTGGTAGTTCAAACCCACCAGCTGTTCCTCGGAAAGCCTATATAGGGTCACTGTGAGTCAAAACTGACTCGATGGCACTTCCCAAAAAGCAGCTCTTTAATGCTCCTGCTTATTTTTTCTGGAATCAGACCTTATCTTGCGAATACTGGAGAAGGAAGTTACTCAGGAGGGGTCGGTGCCAACAGCCAGCAAGGAAAGCAAAGCATCTCACAAATGCTGGACTCTGGACAAGCAGGGAACTGGCACCTGCGACGACACAAGTCTTGTCCTGTTTGTAGAACCTTCGGTTCAAAACACCAAACAGCGATGTTGAAATCACAGGCCAGAGAACACGTGCAAGAGGGTACTGAAATGCTGCAACAAATTCTGCAAGTATGTAAGCCTCTGCCTTTCTGCAGGTGACACAAACCTGGTGGCACAACTGTCGCCTTCCATGCTGGAGCCCTGGTGGCGAAGTGGTTTATGAGCTGGGCTGTTAACTGCAAAGCCAAAAGTTCAAATCCACCAGATGAGGCTTTCCGCTCCCATAGAGATTTACAGCCTTGGGAACCCTATATGGAGTCGCTATGGGTTGGAGCCGACTTGGTATACAACCCCCCCCCTCCCCCCCCACTGTGCTGGGGACCCAGCTTCGATTTCTAGTCAGTGTACCCCATGCAGACATGCACTTCTGAAAACCAGCCAATAAAAAGCCCGTGGACCACCATAATCTGGTCCCTCATGGGCCGTGGGGGTGGCGGGAGCCCTGGCCATGCTTCACGTCGTTGTGCATGGGGTCGTCATGAACTGAGGCGGGTTTACTGACAGACACTGTCCCCGCTAACTGGTGGAAAGGCTATAGAGGGGGTGGATTATGGGGCTGCCAAATATGGAACGGCTGATGAGCAAGCCCAGGACGCCAGCATGGTTTATTTGATTAAGGGATCAGGCTCTGCAGCCTGTGTAGACCCCAAAGTGTTTTGTCAACTTGGGGGCTTCTAAGACACAACAGGGAATCCCAGCCGGGCTGCTGGCTGGCTGCACATCACTGAGCTCCCCAGACTCTAAGCCAGGGCTCCTTCATCTCTGGAAGGTTTAATAACTACAACTGACAAGAGGGGCTTCACTAAATCCAATGTGAAGCACTGTTGGCGGCCAGCACGAAACCAGTGCTCCATGGTTGAACACAGCTTAGTGGCTACAGAGTCCCTGAGTGGTGCAAAATGCTAATGCATGCCTGGTAGCTGAAAGGTTGGAGGTTAACATCTACCTACAGGTGCCGCAGAATAAAGGTCTGGTAATCTACATTTCACTTCGGAAACACCAGCCATGGAAGCCCCTGTGGAGCACGGTTCTATTCTGACATCTACAGGGTTGCCATAGATTAGAAAGATTTAAAGGCAACAATTTCCTTTCTTTCTGAATGGCTAAGAAGAAACTCTCTGGACCCAGCCACCAGCACTGAAATGATGTCTCTGCCATTATTTGCTGTGTGACCTTGGAAAAGCCACTTAGCCTCTCTTTGCCATTGAAAGGGGAGTAGTAATCTAAAATGAGGCCAATTACCAATAACCATCTCTGTTATAGGAAGAACAACAGAGTACTTACAAAGATTCAGTGAGTGAATATGGCTAGAAGAGGAGAGTAGGACCATGTCCAATGGACTCTGAGAACTAGTGACGATTATTAATGATACCACTCATGGAAGCAGCAGCCAAGGAATCAAATGACACAAATCTGCTGCATAAGACCTTTTTAAAGTGCTGAAGAGCAAAGACGTCAGCTTGAGGACTAAGGTGTGTCTGACCCAAGCCATGATATTTTCAATAACCTCATATGCATGAGAAAGCTGGACAGTGAGTAAGGAAGACCGTAGAAGAACTGATGCATTTGAAATATGGTGTTGGTGAAGAAATGTTGAAAGTCCCATGGGCTGCCAAAAGAACAAACAAATCTGTGTTAGAAGTGCAGCCAGAGTGCTCCTCAGAAGCCAGGATGGTGAGACTTTGTCGCTTGTTCTTTGGACACACTGTCAGGAAGGACCAGTGACTGGAGAAGGACATCATGCTTGGTGAAGTGGTGGGTCAGAGAAAAAGAGCAAGACCTTCAACCAGATGGACTGACAGCAACAATGGGCTCAAGTAGGTCAGTTGTTAGGGGGGCTCAGGACTGGGCAGCGTTTCGTTCTGTTGTACAGAGGATTGCCCTGAGTTGGAACCAACCAGACAGCACCTAACAACACCAACGGATAATAATAATAAAGGAATGCATAAAATCAGGTCTCTGGGTGGCACAAATGTTTGGTTCCTGGAGTCCTGGTGTGGCGCTGTGGGCTAATGCAATGCATCAGACTGCAAAGTCGTTTGAGCTGCAAGGTTGGTGGTTCAAGCTCCCCAGCTGCTCCTTGGAAACCCTATACAGGGTCGCTATGGGTCAGAATCGACTCGCCATCACTTAACAACTCAACTAAAGGTGGATGTTCGGACCCACCCAGTGGTGCAGCACAAGACAGACCGGGAGACCTGTTTCCATAGGGTGACTCACTGACATTGAGTTGGTTCCCACTCATAGTGAAGGTCAGATAGGGTTCCGAGACTACAAATTTTTACAGGAGCAGATAGCTTCACCTTTCTCCTGAGGATTGCTTGCTGGGTTTGAACTGCCGACCTTGTGGTTAGCAGCCGAACGCTTAATCCACAGGGCCACCAGGGCTCCTTCTGTAAGGATTATAGCCAAGAACACCCTCCAGCGCAGTTTTCCTCTGTAACACACAAGGTCGTCATGAGTCAGCACTGACTTGGCAGCCATGCCTGTGTGTGCGTGTTTGTGGGATTACTGTGCACATGGTGTCTGGGCCTTTATTCACGGCAGCAGAGAGAGGCAGGCTCTGGGGGGCTGAGGATAGCCTCGTGGACCCACAAACCACAGGAAGCCCTCCCCTGTAGTCCACTTTGTTCCAGATCACAGCCTTGGGGACCCTGTGGAACAGTTCTGCCGGGCCTCCATGGCCGCTGAGTCGGTCTCGACTCAACAGCAGCAGGTTTGGTTGGTTTTTGTTATTTATTGTTTTTAATGGGGAACAAAGCTTTCTGGGAAATAAGACGGTACAACTGAGAATACTGGGATGCTCAGTCCTTTCGCTTACAACCATTCATCTGTGATGTGTAAGTTATTTAAATCATTCATCTTCCACAGATGCTGTATTGCATCTCAAGAAACAAACAAAAAAAATTCACAGTGAGAAAACGAATGGGCCGTTCTGTCCCTATTTCCAGCATGCACGTGAATGATCTGCTCTTGCTGCGAGAGGCAGGAGACACTCTGTAGCTTGAGCCGCTCACATGCACGCAGCAGAGCGTGTGTTTCATTCACTTCCCAGGATGAATTTTCGGGGCAAGGCCTTCCTCCCTTCCGCTCCTTCTTCCTTAGGAAGACAGCAGGAAGGCCTTTCCAGGTTCCCCTAAGAGGGAAGTTCTCACAGGTCCACAGCCTCATACCCACAGCTCTGAATTCACCGCATCTCTGGAGCCAGGAAGCTTCCTTAGGCTGCATCTGGAGGTGAAAGGTACCCTGCTACACACACACTGCGTGGTCAGACTTGATGGGAACTAGAGTAGGGTCTACACTTCAGAAGTTTACCACATGGGCTCCGTGGATCAGGAGGACACCCTGCCATCAGCACCAGCTGCTGCCCACGCCCACTCACAGCGGC
>NW_006408876.1:1988534-2005402 GCF_000296735.1 Chrysochloris asiatica | reverse complement strand
TGCTTCCCAAGCACCTTCTCCTGGACATGATTAATCTCGTGTCTACTGCTGCCCTTGAGCCATCCCAGCCCACTCAGGGTGAACCTGTGGGTCAGAGTACATGTGCCCCAAAGGGCTTCCTTGGCCACCACCCTTACGTTGAGTTCCCCAGGCCTTTTCTTCCTGAGTTGGAACCACCAAGCCTTAGGTCAGCTGAGCTCAAAGCATGTGACCAGCAGCAAGACTCCTTTCTGGCTGTTCTGGGCGGGCGTTTCACAGACACATCATGGTTTCAAGCAGTATGGTTTCAAGTTCAGCCGTGTCACCCCTGCTTATTGCGGCACGGGTACAACGCATTCATCCAGTCTTCAGCACATGGACCTGTGAGAGGATCATTAACTGCGGCTATGAACCATTGTAATCAAGTTTTACAGACGGATAGCTCTTAAACCAGCATACTGCTCCAGGCAATCCAGTGTCTCTGTAGGATAAACGCTGCACTGGCAAACACAAGGGCAGCAGTTTGAGACTGCCAGTCGCCTCTAAGGAAGAAAAAGGCTTTCTGCTCCCGCAAAGAAATCCTACTAAGTGTCCATAGGAATCAGAACCGAGTTGATGACATTTAACAAGAACAACAAAGCTACACTATTGTTTTCAGATGAGCTCATTGGATATGTGAGATGGGGTGAGGGGTGGGGACAGTGAGGGATGGGGGTGAGGGGTGGAGGTAATATGAGATGAGGGTGAGGGGTGGGGGAAGTGTGGGGTGGGGACAGTGAGGGATGGGGGCGGGGGCGAGGGGGAGGACAGTGACAGATAGGGGTGAGGGGTGGGGGAACAGTGAGGGAATTGGGTGAGGGGTAGAGGGGCAGTGAAGGATGGGGGTGAGGGGACAGTGCGGGTTGGTGATAGTCAGTCAGGAAGGGACCTGAGAGTCCTGGGGTTATCAAATACAGAGAACAAACGTTAACATTTAACCAAACTCTGGCTTTTCAACAAGCCACCAGAGGTCTCCCACCTGGAGCTCTCCCACTCCTGGTCGTCCTTGTCCTTCTCGTCTTTGCTGTCACTGGTGTGTGGGTGTTTCTGCACTATTCGCATCCCGCCGGCTCTCACTGAAACAGAAAGGGGGTGGGGGATGATTCATGTGGACATGGAGGGCTGACCACAGGCCAATCTAGAGAAGTACCTCGGGCACCAGCAGTGTGTGGGAGACAAGACCATGCGCTCTCCACATGAAATGTCCCTAGCCTGGGCTGCTGCTTTTGGTCAAGTGCTTCTCCAGAGCAGTGTTGACATCAAGCAAACAGCCAGTGATGCTGGCTCCAACATCCTAATACAACAAGGGCCCGCTCAAGTCCTGCCCTGAGATGTTTCCTCAGAAGACTGAGGACGCTTAAAAGTGTGCTCACAGTTATCAGGGCAGTTACTGGGTCAGGGCCACCAAGCCCAGCAGGAACAGCAGCTGGCTTCTATGGCCTTTGAAAGCCTGTGGTGGTGTTACTAAGTAAGCGCCCTTGACTTGCTAAGGACTCCTAGGGACCCTGTAGTTTCTGAGGAATGGCTCTTGGGCTTGAACCACTGACCTGCTGGTTAACAGTCCAGTGCTTACCCTACAGTGCCACACCAGGAGTCTTCTGAAACTCTAGTAAGTGCTGTTTCCAAACCAGCTGCTGTTGAGTTGATCCTGACTCAGAGAGCACTTACAGGGCAGAGTCCAACTCCCCCCAGGGTTTCCTAGGCGGAATCTTAGGAAAAGGAACCCTGGTGGCTCATTGAAGAGTCGGTGGTTCAAACACATCAGCTCTTCCTTGGAAAAAAAACTCTGTTCCCAGACCGATCACAGCCCAGGGAAATCAGATCCTACAGAGTCTTACCAAGTGGAATCAACTCGATGGCACACTACAATCTTTACACAAGCAGATCGCTGTTGGTGGGTGTGACCCACCCATCATGTGGTTAGCAGTCAAATGTTTTACCAAATGCCACCAGGGCGCCGGTTGTGAGTGTGGGTAGATGTTAATTCTGCTTATTCAGTGTTTCCTCATATACGATTCATACAGCTCCCTCATTTCAAGGATACAATTCAGTGTTTTATGAACATATTCACAGTATTATACAGTGGTTATCACAAATGACTGTACAACATTCTTATCACCTTAATAGGAAATTCCATGTCCCATAGCCCCCCACTCCCTTCTCCTGGTGCTAGCTGTATGCCATGGAGTTGGTTCTGACTCATAGTGACCCTGCACAGGGTTTCCCAGGCTGTAAATCTTTACAGGATCAGAAAGCCTTTCCCATGGAACGGCTGGAAGTTTCAAACTGCTGACCTTGCGGTTCGCAGCCTGACTTGTAACCACTTTGCTTCCCAAGCACCTTCTCCTGGACATGATTAATCTCGTGTCTACTGCTGCCCTTGAGCCATCCCAGCCCACTCAGGGTGAACCTGTGGGTCAGAGTACATGTGCCCCAAAGGGCTTCCTTGGCCACCACCCTTACGTTGAGTTCCCCAGGCCTTTTCTTCCTGAGTTGGAACCACCAAGCCTTAGGTCAGCTGAGCTCAAAGCATGTGACCAGCAGCAAGACTCCTTTCTGGCTGTTCTGGGCGGGCGTTTCACAGACACATCATGGTTTCAAGCAGTATGGTTTCAAGTTCAGCCGTGTCACCCCTGCTTATTGCGGCACGGGTACAACGCATTCATCCAGTCTTCAGCACATGGACCTGTGAGAGGATCATTAACTGCGGCTATGAACCATTGTAATCAAGTTTTACAGACGGATAGCTCTTAAACCAGCATACTGCTCCAGGCAATCCAGTGTCTCTGTAGGATAAACGCTGCACTGGCAAACACAAGGGCAGCAGTTTGAGACTGCCAGTCGCCTCTAAGGAAGAAAAAGGCTTTCTGCTCCCGCAAAGAAATCCTACTAAGTGTCCATAGGAATCAGAACCGAGTTGATGACATTTAACAAGAACAACAAAGCTACACTATTGTTTTCAGATGAGCTCATTGGATATTTTGGATTAAGGTTTACAAATGGTCTCAGAGAACAGTCCCAGGCGATCTCTCCCAATCTCCATGGCTTCAGGAAGTCTGGAGTGCATGAGACTTGAAATTCTGTACCACATTTCCCCCATTTTGTTCAGGATTCATCTTCGAATCTGTTATCACCATGTTCAGTACTGGGAGGCAGACCCCAAGCATTCGTCGGGGCAGCAGTGAGCCACACACACACGGTGCCCTCCTCCTAGTCCTGCCTCCCCCTTTCCATAGTGATCCAGGGCAAGGGATGGACACACACACCGTTGGGCCTTGTATGGTGCCCATCTACTGAGTTTTATTTCAATCATTTCATTTTTTAAAAAATGTCTAGATGTTTTTTCTTCTCAAATTAATCTAGTCTTTTTTTTTTTTTTTTTTGACTAGGGACACTTCTTTCCTCATGTTTTCAGTTATTTTAGATCCTTAGATTTTCCCATGCATACTGCTGCCAGCTGGGTATGTGTGTACTAGGGACACTGGAGGCTGTGCACTGGGGAGACAGGAGGAGCAGTGGTTAAGTGCTCAGCTGCTAACCACAAGGTTGGTGGCTGGAACCCACCAGCGTCCCACTTGAAGAAATGCCTGGTAATGTGCCCCCACAGACGATGGCCTTGAAAACTCTATGAAGCAGCCGCACAATCACATGGGGTCGCTATGAGTCGAGCAGCTATTTGGCGGACCCTACCAACCTGCTTCCTGCTCATGCATATGAATTTTCTGTTCCATCTTTGCTTTGGTCTAGGGGATTTCCTTTACTTTGGAGCTCAGATAAAAACAATGAAAGTGAATGCTGCATTTTTAGGTATTTTGTTGTTTTTATTTTTTGTATCAGTATTTTCCTGTTGTGTGGTCAGCCACACCTTTGGAAATGGAGCCTGTGAATAACATCTGGCTGTTGTTTTGTTCTGTGAGGTCCTCTGTTGTGTGCTCTGTCTGCCAATTTGATTCCTGCTCTTGTGCAGGAGGGGCTGGGCCCTGGGAGTCTGTCTCCAGCAGGGTCTTAGCTGTGAGAATCCACAGCGCTGGAGGTAAAGGAGCATCCTTTTGGAGAGATGCTGTAAATACTTCTGCCAGACCCAGAGTAGGGTGACAGGAATCTTTTTATTTCAGGTCAGGTTTCTCAGAATAGAATTTCCAGACCAAACTGTAAATTTAAACTCCCAGCCCACAGAAGAGCAAGCTTATATTTATGCATTCTCAAGAATCCTGAGTTCAGGCTGATGTGGACCACAGATGTGTGAATGTTTCCATTGTGGGTGCATCCTAGAAGAATCGCCCCAATGAACATTTCTTTAAAATTGTTTTTGGGGCTGTGTTGTCAGTTCGAACTCAGGGCAACTCCACATGTGTCTGAGGAGAAATGTGATCCACAGGGTTCTTAGTGACTTACTTTTCTGGGAAGTTGATCACCAAGCCATTCATCTGAGTTGCCTCCAACCTCTCAGTGAGGAGCTAAGAGGACTACCTTTTGGCCCGCCCAGGGATTCCCCTCTACTCCACTCCTATACCAGGCCAGTAAGAAATTGATTAAAACAAACCCAACACCATCCAGTCGACTCCAACTCCTACCGACCCTGCACAGGGTTTCTGGGACTTTAAATCCTTATGGGAGCAGGTAGCCTTATCTTTCTCCATTGGAGTGACTGGTGGGTTTGACTCGCCAATCTTGTGGTTAGCAATCCAGTGCTTACCCTACAGCACCAACAAAAACACCACCAAACCCCACTGCAATCAAGTCGGTTCCAACTTATCATGACTCTGCATAGGATTTCTAAGGCTGTAAATGTTTACAGGCGCAGAAAGCCTCATAGTGGGTCTAAACTCCTGACCTTGTGGATAGCAGTCCAGTGTTTATCCTCCAGCACACCACAGTGTCACCAGAGTTTCTTAATTAAAATACCTGCTTGAAATGGTCTGAATGTTTTCAATGTCATAGCTAGACATAAAACACTGAAGCTCTAACTCACAGCTGTGTTCCGTAAACTAACTAAAAGTAAAAAGATCTGTGTAACTAATGACAAAGAAAACCGGTGACGATGTCCAGGTGACATCATCATGTCGTCCTAGGCTTGAGGAGCAGCTGGCCCATTCCTGGGTGCTGTAAGTCCACAATGTCAGGGCTGAGTCACCCAGCAGTAATGCTGCCATTTAATCTAGTTTATAAAAACAATGAACTTCATTAATACCTCACAGTAGGCTTGGTGATTAATGCGGTAATAATAATAACTCAGTGCTGGAGACAGATTCATTGTAACTTGCAACACTGCCAAAAATTATGACAGCACATATTTGTTTGGATTGTTTTACCATTGTCTCTCCAACTCTTCGTGAGTAAAATGGCAATTGCAGGATGACTTTTGTAGAAATCTTTGCGGAATCATTTACCAGTGCAAGCATTTCTACGAGAGACAGGAGAAGAGAAAGCAGACTAGGAATTCTGTTGGGTGGGCCTACTGAAACTGCACAGCTACCATCCGGTCGACCCCGACTCAGTGACTCCATGTGTTGGAGGAGCACTGTATTCCATACGGTCTTGACAGCTGAGCTGTTAGAAGTAGATGGCCAGGTCTTTTTTCCAAGGTGCTTCTAGGATGGACTTGAACCTCCCACCTTTAGATTATCAGTTGAATGTGTTAACCATTGCTACCACCCAGAGGTCCATATTCAGAGCCGTTCTCCACCTTTAAAGCCAAACTGGCCTCCTCTCAGCAGCAGTGCTGGGCAGAGCTGAAGGGCAGGGGTCCAGCCTCTCGTGTGTCTGGACGAGCAAAGCACTGAAGCTCACTGTACCTTCGTGCCATGAATCTGTATGCAAAAGGTGACGCTGCTCCTCCCTCCCAGGGGACCTGAGGGTTAAACCGGTTTGCACACAGGAAGGGCAGCAATGGTTAGCTACTCTCATGTTGTTGTGACGTGCCGTCAAGTCGATTCTGACTCCTAGTGACCCGGTATGGGGTTTCCGAGGAGCACCTGCTGTGTTTGAACTGCTGACCTGTAAGTTCACAGTCCTGAGCTGATCCTACAACGTCACTCCAAGAGTCCAGCTACTCTTATAAACACATTGAGAGAAATGAGCCTTCAAGTTCCTGGGACTGTCCCGTTTCTTCACCAGCATCTCATGTGGAAGAGATACTAGCATCCACCTCTGTGAGCACTCTCTGTGGGTACAGATGGTTAGTGGGCTTGGCTGCTGACCGAGGACTGGCGCTTCAAGTTCATCCTAAGGTGCCTTGGGAGAAAGGTCCGGTGCATTAATTCTGGAAAATCAGCCACTGAAAACCCTGTGGTTCTACTCTGGGGTGCTGAGAATGAAGAACACACTCTGTAAAGACAGCGTCAGTCCATCGTGGGCGTCAGCTGACTGATGGTGTCAGCTGACTATCATGGGACCACTCCTGCTGCTCTGTCTCCATGTGCAGTGGCAGCACAAACACGCCAGGGGTCGCTCTGTGCAACGGATTGCCCTAGTCCCTCCCCTATCCAGGCACCATCTCCTTACACTGCATAACAACTTAGCATGGAGCACAAGTTGTCGTTAGGTGCCATCGAGTCGGTTCTGACTCATAGTGACCCTACGGACAACAGAACAAAACACTGCCCTTTCCAAAGCATGCTGTGCTTCTCCAGGGATTGGTCCCTCCTGATACATGTCCAAAGTGCGAGACACGAAGTCTGGCCATGCTAGCTGCTAAGGAGCATTCTGGCTGTGCTTCTCCAACACAGATTGATTTGTTCTTCTGGCAGTCTACGGGACTTTCAATTTTCTTCTCCAACACCATAATTCACAGATATGGGTTCTTCTACAGTCTTCCTTATTCGTTGTCCAGCTTTTTGCATGTGCATGAAATGACTGAAAATCCTATGGCTTGGGCCAAGCGCACCTTAGTGCTCAAGGTGCCATGCTTGCTCTTGAACACTTTAAAGAGGTCTTTTGCAGCAGATTTTCCCAGTGCAATATACATTTCTTGACTGCTTGGCTGCTGCTTCCATGAGTGTATATCCAAGTTAAATGAAATCCATACAATTTCACTCTTTCCCCATCAGGATGTTGCTGACAGGTCCAGTTGTGAGGAATCTTGTTTTCTTTATGTTGAGGCGTAAAAATAAGTCTAAACTAAAAAGCTTTCTGCAGTGCCCTTCCTGCCAGAGGGGAAAGGAAGAGGAGGAAATATCACCCACTGGCAATTGCTGGCAAGCAGGCAAATACCGGTGTGGCCACCAACTTCTCATGGGGCCCAGCCGTCACGTGTGGGGGTGAGTCACCAAGGGCAGCTTACAAAATTCCATAGCCGGAAAGAGGGTGGCAGATGGGAAGGGCGTTCCCTGGATCTCTCAGAAGCCTTAGGGCAGGTAGCTACTTCACACCATGTCCCACAAAGCAGTTCGGTGGGTTCTGCAACACTGGCTTGTTATCTCTGTTCTTATCTGAGAAAAGCTACTCAAATGAGTGGAAGGCACCACCGTGCAGAAAATGAGTGCTGGGCAGTTCCCAAACTTGCTAACCTCACGGTTATCCCTCCAATACTGCTGAGAAAACAGGAGGGAACAGCTCATCTGAGCTTCGAATCTCATCTGGTCCCAAAGGGAAGGAGCTCAAAGATGAGAGGTAAAGGCGCAGGTTAGAGACCCGCCAGACTTGCCGGGGGGTCACAGAACTTCCCAAGAGGAAGTCCAGGCCCCGTCTCCCATGCCAGTGCCTACGGCAGTTCACAACACAGTGTTGACCCAAAGGAGGCCCGGGGAGTGGCTGGACAGTGACACAGCCACCAGGAGAGGGCGGGGTGGGGTGGGGTGGGGGTGTAACCTGGGGTTTAGGGAAGTTGGCTGAAATAGTTCCCGCACCAACAGTGTTTGGAGATGTTCCAGAGATTCTCGGCCTGGGGAGGTGGTGTTTGGGGCAGAGACTAGGTGGATGTTCACTGAATGCAGTCCAATTGGGGCCACGTGAGGAAATCTTGGGCTATAATATGGGGACAGTGACTGTGGTAGGAAGAAGTGTGTCCCCCAAAGATGTCCACAGCCCATCTCTGGGACCCGTGACTGTGTTATTTCACACGTCAAGGGAGGATTAGGGTCACACATGGAATTAAGGTTGCTAATGGGGGGAGGCAGTTCGAATCTACCAGCTGTTCCGCGAATCTACCAGCTGTTCCGCGGGAGAAAGATGAGGCTTTCTGCTCCTGTAAGGATTTACAGCCTCGGAAACCTTGTTCAGGGTCGCTATGGGTCGGAACTGACTCCATGGCACATAACCACCACCACCAATGGGGGTAGGTAAAAGGAGTCCTGGTGTGGTGCTGTGGGTTAATGCACTGGACTGCAAAGTGGGTTTGAACTGCAAGGTCGACAGTTCAAGGGTCTCAATAGGTGGGGACTGACTCGATGGCACTAAACAATGAGGGAGGGGGGCTTCTGGTCAAGAGATTGGTATTTCAAGCCCACTCATGGGCATCTGGTGATCTACTTTTCAAGAAACCAGCCATTGAACACGAGAGAGAGAGAGAGAGAGAGAGAGAGAGAGAGAGAGAGAGAGAGAGAGAGAGAGAGAGAGCAGGATGATGAGATGTAAGACCCATCAGCTTCCACTGACTCTGAAGACCAAAGGGGGGTTGGCACGAACCAAGGAATGCTGGCGGAACTAGATTCTCCCAGCTCCCTCCCCCACACCTCCTCAGCTAAACACCCATGTTTAGTTTAGCCTAGTGTCACCCATTCTGGACTTTTGACCTTCAGAACCAGTGTTAGGTCTCTAAGTCTGGGGTACTTTATCACAACAGTCAGAGATACTAATACAATCACCAGACCGCACCCAAACCCCTAAGCACAACACACTATCGCTAACGCAGAACCCCGCACCTAACGGCAGCCTCACGTGTAGGAGCCTGGTCCCTGAAGGGCTCCTTGTCAGGGAGCCGGCTGTCCAGGAGAGGAACCAGCCTTCCCTGTCCTCAGCCACAGAGACTGGGTGGTGTGTTACAGTTTAACCATAGAATCCAACTTCTCTGTGGGAACCAAAAGCCTTCTGCAGCTGAAGAGAAAGCACTCGCAAAGCTCAGCACCCACCACGGGGCACTCTGAGGGACAGGACACACACAGAAGATGTGAGAAGGGGTGTTATGTGCCCCCCAAAGATCTGTGGGAGTCCTAACCCCTGGCCCCAGTGAATGGGGCCTTGTTAGGAATCAGGGTCTTTGTGGATGCCACTGAATTGAGACCAAGTCCTCAGGGTGGCCCTCATCCAGATGGCTGGTGTCCTAGTCAGTAGAAGCACACTCAGAGACACAGGGAGAATGCCACGTGATGACAGAGGCCGACAGAGAGGGCAGCAAGGGTCCTACAAGCGGAGGAACGCCACGGACTGGCAGCAGCAGCCACAGAGCTGACCCGCAGTACAGAGGCACCCGGTTTAGGGGCATTTGTTCCCGCAGCACTAGGAAGCTAATCCTGCACACAGAACCAAATGGGACTGGACAACACAGACTGGCCTGCTGCCTGGAAGCTGTAAAGCCTTCATGACAGTGATGGACACGTTGGTGTTGTACTCAGCCCATCCAGGACTGGACCGAGGTGACTAACATGAGAAAAGACAGGAGTCTTTGGTTTCTAGCCAGGGCAACCCAGATCGTCTGAAAACCTTCCAGCAGGGAGAGAACTCCTCGTGGAGAACTGTCACCCAGGACCCTTCAGAGCCGCCTGTCTTCTATTAAAACAACAGAGTAGTGGGATTGTTTTCAAGTTAGTAAGGAAGCGGAATAGTCTCTCATTTTAATTCAGATATATTCAACTGTGCTCACAGGCGCTTCTGACTGAGTTCTCAAAGCAATATATAAGACAAGATGGGGCTTCAAAATGAAAAGACAGTAACACTTTCCCACACACTTTTTTATACTTTTCAAAGAAACCTAAATATTCCCTGCTGTTGATTCCAACTCCTATAGACCCTGCAGGGAAGTACTGAACTGTCTCATTGGGATTCCATGAGCAGACTGCCCTATTTTTCTTCAGTTCGCTGTTGAGCGCTTTAGCCATTAAAGCGCTTTAAACAAAATTATATGTAAATTGGTAATACTCAAAGTGGTCACATCTTAAATTTATGAGACTGTCTAGTGACATATGGTTTTGGCTCCCCTGGCAGCAAATGAAGGGGAACGGGGCCAGCCAAATGGATTTGACACAGAGGTTTTATCCACATCACTGCCACAAACTCACAAAGATGGGCTGACGTGAGTGCTGCTGGGCTTGTAATTATCCCCTGCTTTCTGCTGCAGAACACCACTAATTCCACCTCGGCTAATCTGTATCTGCAGTAAGGCTCCGAGAACAAGCAGTGTCACCCCATTTCTCCGCAAATGTTTTGTAGCCGAGAGCAGCGGTGAGGTCTCAACTCATTAAGACTTGATGACTTCTACAGGGCCCGCAGCTTCCTGCCCACGCACTAGAACCTGAGGCAGCGGTATCCACTGCTCATATCCATCCAGCTACACTGCGGAAAAGGCCTGTGGCTGGTGACTGTACCCACTATGGGCAAGAAGGGCTTTCAGCAGAATGAGGGACCTTATCCAGAGAAGCAGCGACACCAGAGATGGAGGCAGGGATGGGACATGGAGAAAGGGGTGAGGCCACTCAAGCCACAGGGCAGGGGCAGGGAGTGTGCAAAGGGGGGTGGAGAGTGAAAAGAGAACCAGGACACTGAGTGTGTGGTGGCAGCCCTGAGCTAAGGGTAACCTCCAGTCCCAGAAGCCAGGAGACGGGAGGCAGACAGGTGGAGGTAGGGGTCGCCTGGGCTTACACCAGAGCACCCCGAGCAAACACATAGGAGCAGTGAACAGGCACAGCAGGAGAATGTTACTATTCCCTATTGTGGGTTTGAGCACCTGTCTGAGGTAAGCACTTAATGAAAGTGTTCCCCAAGTGTTTAAGGCTATGATTTTGATGGATGAACTGTGCTCTTGGCTATCCTTGATGATTATCTTTTATTACAGTGGATTGCCTCTTCTTTTTTTTTCTTTTTTTTAACCTTTAAACACCTACTCTGCAGAACTGCCTACTCTCTGGCTTGGTCACACTGAACAGGCAAGGGAATGCCTGTGGGGTACAGCTACAAGGCAGAGGATGGACCCACAGAAAGTTGCTTTCTAACCTGCACCTCCAGGCATGGGCTGATGGGCCCTTCCTTCGGACTCTGTCCACATCCAACAGGCCTGATAACACACGGGCTTTCCCAAGGCAACTAGTGGAGGAGTCCCGGTGTGGCACGGTGGGTTAATGTGTCAGGCTGTAAAGCCATTTGAACGGCAAGGTCAGTGGTTCAAGCTTACTAGCTGCTCCTTGGAAACCCTATATAGGGATGCTATGGGTCACAATCCACTCACAGCACTTAACAACAACAACAAAGGCAACTCATTTCAACTGTTCCTGCAAGATCTGGGCCCCGAAGGCTAAAACCCAAAGCAGCTGTTGGGGAGTTGATTCTAACTCTTAACAACATGATGGGTGTCTGAGTAGGACTGTGCTTCACAGAGTTTCCAAAGATTGATTTTTTGGGGAAACAGATTGCCAGGGCTTTCTTCAGCGCACTAATCTTTTAGTAACAGTCAAGCATGGATTTGTTTGTGCCACACAGGGACTCTCGAAGGCTGAAAGAACCTCTTGACTCACTTGAGGCATTGATCTGTAGGCTTACCAGCCCTTGGGACTCTTGTGTGCCAAGGAAAGCAGCTAAGGAGTTCCTGTGAGCACCACCCTGCAAATCCCAGGGGAAACCCACCAAACCTTGGCACTGCACAGAACAGGAAACTGAGCTCATAGAACTCAAAGTGACACGTTTCCAAACTGAGAACCCAAATTCACTGTCGCACGAGCACAAAACTGGGGCCTTCTCTCTTTAGGCATGCTATTAATTTCCCACTCACAAAGCCTACCTCTTTCTTTGACAATTCAAAGAAAATCCCAGTTGCTCATGAAATGTCTCGTGAGGGTTTAATATGTACAGACTATACTCTGGTAGCGTAGTGGTTACGAATCTGGCTGTGAACCTCAAGGTCAGCAGTTCGAAACTACCAGCTGTTCCGCATGAGAAAGATGAGGCTTTCTGTTCCCATAAAGATGTACAGCCTTGGAAACCCTGTACAGGGTCTCTGTGGGTCAGAACCGATTCCACGGCACATAACAACAACAACAACAACACTTCTAATATGAAAAATCTCCATATGGACACATCTCTACACATAACGGAACTCCTGCTATTCAGATTAAAGGAGCTCTGGTAGCGTAGTGGTTATGAATTGGGCTGCGAACCTTAAGGTCAGCGGTTCGAAATTACCAGCCGCTATGCAGGAGAAAGATGAGGCTTTCTACTCCCGTAAAGATTTACAGCCTCGGAAACCCTGTACAGGGTCGCTATGGGTCGGAAGCGACTCGATGGCACTTAACAACAACAACAACATCCATACCCTGTAATGCACACAGAACCCTGGGGACAGAGAGGAGCTGTGCAGAGAGCTGGTACCTAGTCCAGGAGAAGCAGCACTGCCTTCAGTGCAAATAAAGGCGTTCCGCCCTATGGTGGTGCTGCCAGGTCTTTCTGCAGCTGCACATGAGCTCACCCATGGGAGGAATGAAAGGTCAGCATGCAATTCTGGTATGGTGCTCTGGGATAAGCACTGGCCTCCTAAACACAAGGTTGGTGGTTCAAACTCACCAGCTGCTCCTTGGAGACCCTATACAGGGTCGCTTTGAGTCGGAACTGACTCAACAACCATATCTCTGTAGACTCCTGGTGTGGCTCTGTAGGATAAGCACTGCACTACTAACATATGGTCGGTGGCTCAAGCTCACCAGCTGCTCCTTGGAGACCCTATACAGGCTTGCTACTAGTCAGAACAGACTCAACGGCACTTAACAACAAGGAGTTCTGCTATGGCGCTATAGGGTAAGCACTAGATTGCAAGGTCAGTTTGAACCGCAAGGTCGGCAGTTCAAACCCCACCAGCTGCTCCTTGGAAACCCTATAGTCACTGTGAGTCAGAACTGACTTGATGGCATTTAACAACATTATCCACAGACCAAATTCTTCCTGAGGTACCTCTGCACTAAGGCAGCACAAAAAGAATCCAACTGTTGTTTCTGAAATCACCCCAAATCCCAGTTCTTTCATGGTGGAGGGAGGCTCTAAATGTTCCAGCCTCAAGTCCCTTTCCTTTGGCATACCGTTTGTCTCCTGCTGGATTGCGAACCGCCAATGTTACCTCCTTTGGAATGTGACCTCTTTCAAGAGCTGGTGTGGCAGACAAGTGAAGCCCTACAGAAGAGAACTGGGAAGGGTAGGGGGCACACGAGGGGCCAGTGGACACTGAGAACCCTTACTGCAACCAAGGAACCCTGGTGGCACAGTGGGTAAAGTGTTGGATTGCTAACTGAAAGAAACAATGCCCGTTCGAATCTACCAGCTGCTTCCTTGAAATTTGCTTCCTTCAAGATTTACAGCATTGGAAACCCTATAGCGTTCTCCTCAGTCCTTTAGGGTTTGGTACACAGAAGAAAGATGGAAAGACTTAAAGCCTGGGAAACCATCTACAGGGTCACTATGAGTCAGAATTGCCTCTAGGGCACCTGACCACCACCACCATGACCACCACCTGGGGATGCTGGGAGTCAGAACTGACTCGATGGCAGTGGATCTTGCAAACGGGTTTCTCTATGGTTTCTGCTATTTTGAAGACTTGAGTTTGTGACACTAACAGGTGCAATGAAGACCTTCAGGGAAGGCCACACTGGGGGTGACGTGGCTCCTGTGGTCCTTCCATATGGCTGACCAGTCGCTCAAGGAGCCGTGGAGGCCTGCAGTGTAGTGTGCACACAGGCGCTGTGCTGAGACGCGAATGGGAGGGCTGAGCACCTAGGTGGCTGGGGAAACGTGACTCTTTCTGGGGTCCACCTTTTTGCCTTAGAAGTTTTAGGGCTTCCCGGAATCCAGCAATTGGACCAAAAGCGGAATATGAAAGTCATATTGAGTGATTCATGGTTTGGGTTTTTTTTAAAAAAAAGGAAAAAACTAAACAACAACAAAAAAACACAGCAAGAAAGAACACTCTTTTGGGTCTTTAGTCAGAGTGGAATGCCACGGGCTTGTCGATTACGGGGCTTGTCGTTGGGGATTGTGGCAACATTTAGGGGTTTCCCAACTTTAGGGGCTGGGGAGTCGGCTGTCCTGCAAGTCAGTCTCCATCGCCTCGCAGGGCCAGCGCTCCCTCCCTGCAGAGCCCCCGCCCGGCGCCCCGTCAGTGCCGCCCGGACCCGGCCGCGGGTTCGAGCCCTCCCTCAGGACGCGCAGGCCGAGAGACCGCGCGAGGAGAGAAAGGGAAACGAGTCAGTACCGGCGGGCGGGTGTCCAGCTTTCGTCTCCAGCTTCCCTTCAGGAGGTGAAGACATGGCGTGCCGGCTTCCGCAGGGCCGAGACCGTAAGCTCACTGGTCAGGAGCGAGTGAGCGCGAGGGCAGCGCGGGCCCTGAGTCCGCGCGCGGACGTCTGACGGGCGGGCACGCCCCCGGCCGCCGGCGCCGACGTGGCGAAGCCCGGCTCGACACCACCCCGCCCACCTGCTCCGGGCGTGCGCGATGGCGTCACCACGCCCCTGCCTCCGCCCTGGCGGTTCCTGCTGCCCTGTGTGCGGAGCCTGCGCAGTCTGTAGCGCCACGTTGGAAGTTGTCTCCAGGACGCTGGAGGAGGGAGCACGTGGGCGGGGCTTTCGGGTTTGGCAGCCGCTGGGGCCAAGGCAGGGGCTGGACGAGCTGCTGGAGAATCGTGTGTGGGTCGCAGACTGAGGCTGCTGTGTGGGACGCGCGCTCTACAAGTCCGGTATAAACGGGCCTGGACCTCCTGCTAAATGCCAATAACCGTGCCACACTTGGAGTTCCTCATTTATTACGGAAGTGAAGCCCCAGATAGCACCGAGTTGTTAGAAGAGCAGCCCTGTGCAACCTCAAGAGGTTTCTCGCTTGCATCGCTGCTGGCTGCTCTGGCGATGGGGCTTGATTCCAGATCTGACCCCCTCCTTTGCATAACCTCGTCGCCTTCTCCAGTTCTTTACAACTACAGTGAATTCTCTTCTGTGCCATCAACTACCCCTATAACGAGCCCTAGTGACGCTGTAGGTTAAGCGTTGGGCTGCTAAGTGCTGAGTCACTGGTCCAAGCACACCAGCCTCTCCAGGGAAGACATGACGCTGTATGCTTCCGTAAAGATTTACATCCGTTATAAGTAGGATTTTAGTTTTTCGGTTTGGGATTAGCATAGAAACAAGCGTTTACTCTTCTGTCTTGGCCGCCTCTTTTGATGTCTGAACACGTTGTCTCTCCCTAGTTCGTTTCACTGGCTCCTCTACCCAGTCTAACGTCTATGCCTCTAATTTCAGAAACCCGTATTCGAGGTCATGAGTCAAATCCACTGTCCTTCTGCTTAACCTCTCAGCATCACTTGCTTGGCCCAGCTGACCTTCCTTCCCTCTGTAGGATGCAAATCCCAAACCTGTTCTTCCATATCTCCTGTCTCCCTGGCTGCTCACTCAGTCCCTTCAGTTCTTATTAAGTTTTCTAAACACTTGTTTACCCCAAAGATCAATACTGGTTTACTCCCCTATCTGCACTTTCCTTAGATGGTCTCCTGTAGGCTGGCAGCTGTGTCTAGATGGCAAATCTGCAAACCCACTTCTCTAGCTCTGACTCTGGATTGAAATCGAGACTCACGTAACCACAGCCTCCTTGATATACATCTCTACCAGGGTTTCTAAAACAGCCCTACCCAACCCCGTGCACATCACTTGGGCACAGAAATGCATTTATTGATCTTAGAGGCACTTTTCCCCACCCCTCTTGGTTCAACATCAAGTTAGTAAGTTAGCTACCAGCCTCCAGGCAGCAGTCACGATGAACTTGCCATTTTCTTATATTCATATCAAAACCAGGACGGGTGTCAGGAGCTCTGAAGAAAATCCTCAGCTGCATTTCAAGACGCGCTGCCTCACCAACACTCCTGGTGGAAAAGAGCTAGATGGCCACAGACACTTGGAAACCAAATGCAAAGAAGGTTTAGGAATACCTAACCAACACATTTTTGTGAATATTTTCCTTGTTAATGCATGCACAGAGCTTTACGATTGAAAAACCATGCATTCATAAGCCTGAAAATTATTTCTAAGAGGCATAAAATAATCACATCAGGTTAAAACAAACATTGTTCCATACTCTAACTGGCAGCATTTTGCTTATAAAATCAGATAAGGTCGAGTGGATTCCAACTCATGATGACCCCAAGTGTGTTAGAGTAGAACAATGCTGGTTAATGCTTTATAAGAATTTCTGATTTTTTGGAAATAGACCAGATCTTTCTTCGGAGGCATCTCCAGTGGAACTTTAAACTCAAACCTTTTAATTAGCAGCCAAGCAAGTTAACTGTTTGCGCCACCTGGGAAGTCCCATTCTTCTCTCTTGTGTTGTTTGGTTTTAGGTGTCATAGAGTCAGAACCAACGTATAGCGACCCTATGTACAACAGAATGAAACACTGACCAGCCTTTCACAAACGTCACTTTTGTTGCCATGCCTGAGCCCATTGGTGCCGCCATGGTGCCAATCCATCTCATTGGGGGTTTTCCTCTTTTTCTATGACCCTCCAACTTACCAAACAAGATATTCTTCTCCAGGGACTGTTCCCTTCTGATAATATGTCCAAAGTAAGACAGACAATGTCTGGCCATTCTGGCTTCCAGGGAACACTCTGATTATATTTCGTCCAACACAGATTTATTTGTTCTTTTGGAGGTCCACAGTACTTTCAGTAATCTACTCCAA
>NW_006408876.1:1985709-1987094 GCF_000296735.1 Chrysochloris asiatica | reverse complement strand
TAAAAATTATCTTCCTCTAGTTGAGTTCTGATCATCAATCCATTGAGGCTAGGTCAAATGGGTACTATCTGCAATTATGGGCATTCTTGTTTGTTGCCCCTCACTTCATATCAGTTGGATGCTTCACTCTCAGCTCTGTGGCTATGTCCTTGTCAATGGTGCTCAGGAGTCTGCAGGTCTCACCACACTTCAGACCAACCAGTCCTTCCCCTTTCCTCATTTCCAGGTCAATGGGAGTCTATGGAACGTGGTTGAACTCAGTCCATTTCTTCATTGCTGCCTTTCTCCCACTTCCACTCACCAGTCGACCAGTGTGGTCACCAGCAAGCTTACATGTCTGCTCATGTGTTCCCTTTAAGTTTCAGACTTAGAGGGGGGTTTGTCCTGAAGGAACTTGATTGCTTGCCTTGATGACTTCCTGGTGAACATCTTGCTTGTTCTTGTAGTAGCCAGTCATACTGCCATTTTTGTTTTGGATTTTTCCTGCTGATTTTTCTTTGAAGATATATCTTCTGTTGCTCTAGCTGTTCCAGGCTAGTGTCCTTTCTAGTGGGAATGTCCTACCTCAGAAGGTTCTGGATGGGACTCAGGATTCTACCTAAGGTCCTATGCACTACAAAAGCACTGCAAGAAGTCTCTTTCACTGGACAAGTTCTAGAACCTCTCTTAGATATTCCAATCAGTTATAGGCTGAAGATGGGCTTACAAGTTTTCTGTAATCATGTTTCCTGACTTTCCTTTCTATCCCGCTCAAGTGTCTATTTTACAATAGTAAGGAAGATTAACCAATATTCATGAAACAGTCAAGCATCTTAGTATTATTGCCGCTTTGCACACTATGCCTCGATCCCTGTATCACAGAGTCCTGTTGTTCCAAGGTTAAGCATGCATCACTGTTTACCTCTATCCCATTTAGTTCATGCAAACCTGTCTCAGTGTTCCCTTATCTACCTTGTTCTTCCACCCCTCCTCCTTATTGTGTATTGCCATCACCAACACCCAAACTATGATGTGTTTACACCTTACCCTGTGCTCTACCATTGCCTCTCTCCACCTTCCCCACCCCCACCACTGGTAACTAGCAAATAATTCCACCCCCCTTTTAGTATGGGTATCTTTTCTCAAGCTTTTACAATAATAGTCTTATGCAATATTTGTCCTTTTGTGACTGACTAATTTCACTCAACATAATGTCTTCAAGTTTCATCTATGTTATATGGTGGCTTGCAGCTTCCTTGTTATTCTTCAAGGTAGCGTAATATTCCATTGTGTGTATGTACCAAAGTTTGTTTATCCATCCTTCATTTGACAGGCACTTTGGCTGCCTCTATCTTTTTGTTATTATAAATAGTGCTGCTATGAACATCGGTGTGCATCTATCTACT
>NW_006408876.1:1982715-1984150 GCF_000296735.1 Chrysochloris asiatica | reverse complement strand
GTTTTTCAGAGCTCCTTTTTTTTTTTTTTTTTTTAAAGAAGAAGCATAATGAAAAACACTAAGTGGAGAGTCAAAAGTTTTATGGTTCTTTTTAAACACAGAGAAAAAGGATGTGACAATCTGCTTCCTTAAAGATTTACAGCCTTGGAGACCCTATGGAGCAGTTACACTTTGTCCTATGGGGTTAATGGTAATAGATTGTTTTGGTTTAAACTATACAGTGTTTCTAGGACAGTACATTCTAATCAAATCCTAGTTTAATGTAGTGAAGTAACAAGAGTAAGAAAAGATATGATAGAGTTCCTTGGTTGTTTGTGCTTCTTAGAATACCATTGCTTGCTTTCTCCACTTGGGGCAAGTTCTGATGTGGCCCTTGGGAATTGTCAGTGCCCCTGATTGTCCCCATGTGAGCATCTGAGAGATACCATGGATCTAATGACCTGAACAACATGGAGCCACTTTAGTCATTTTGTTGTTAAATGCTGTCAATTAGGTTCCAACCCACAGTGACCTTGTATAGGGTTTCCGAGGAGCCACTGGTGAGCTAGAACTGCCAACCTTGCTGTTCAAACCAACTTTGCAGTCCAGCACATTAACCTAGAGCGTCACTCCAGGATTCCAGGTTGTTCATTGTTGCTGTTGTTCTTCAATGCCGTTTAGTTGGGTCTGACCCATAGCAACCTTGTATAGGGTTTCCCAGGAGTAGCTGGAGAGCTTGAATCGCCAACTTTGCAGTTCAAACTGACTTTGGAGTCCAACAAATTAACCCAAGGTGCCATACCAGGGCTCCAGTTTAGTCGTGAGGTCTCGATGAATGAGGACCTTTCCACTTTACCAGCATGATGTCCTTCTCCAAGGGGTGGGTCCATCCTGATAATACATTCAAAGTATGAGAGATGAAGTCTGGCCATCCTGGCTTCTAAAGAGCATTCTGACTGTAGTTCCAACACAGACCAAGAGGGAGACTGTATAAAATCCTGGGTGAAATCATTTGATGTGCAGCGAATGGGACATCAGGATCTTCCCCACCTCCACTCCTGTTGGCAATCCTTAAAACTGTAGGTTGGAAAGGCCTCCAAGTTTGATGTCCACTCCTTTATCTCCACTGCTGAGCCCTGGCAATAACTCCTCTGTCTTCTGTATCTAGATTCAGAGCTATCTGTCTTAGGATGCAAACAAACACCACTTGTTCGCTGAGTCTTCCATCTCTTCATTACTTGTAGAATTCTGGTCTATCTCTTTCTTCCTAGTCTGTCTTTGTCTGGAAGCTCATCTGAAACCTGTCCACCATGGGTGGCCCTGCTGTTATTTAAAATACCGGTGACATAGCTTTTAGAATCATAGCAACTCACAAGACACAACAGTATGACAAACTGACAGACGAGTGGTGTTCGTTTCCTATAGATTTTAGAAATGAGTCCCTTGTCTGATATGT
>NW_006408876.1:1979428-1981845 GCF_000296735.1 Chrysochloris asiatica | reverse complement strand
TGAGACGGTACTGACTGATGGCACTTAACAACAACAATGTGATGGCAGTAGCTGGTGAGCTTGACCCACCAACCTTGTGGTTCCAACTAACTTTGCAATCCAGTGCACACAACAGGTGTGGAGCTGTGGGTTAACACACTGGACTGCAAAGTTAGTTGGAACCACAAGGTCGGTGGTTCAAGCTCACCAGCTACTCCTTGGAAACCCTATTCAGGGTTCCTATGGGTTGGAACCAACTCGACAGCACACAACAACAACAATGTGATGACTGGAACTGTGGTTGCCTTCTCTGGGCCACACATTCCCCACTCCTGCTCTACTCTAACCAGCTCTAATTTATGAGGAAACAGTCTGTGAAAACCAAGCACAGGGTTGGCAACTGTGGGTTAATGCGCCAGACTGCAAAGCCATTTGAACTGCATGGTTGGTGGTTCAAACTCACCAGTTGCTCATAGGAAACCCTCTAAAGGGTTGCTATGGTTCGGAACCAACTCGACGGTACTCAACAACAACAACAACAACATGGGAGATCCAAGAAAACCCAGCTCTTGCCTCCATCCCAGCTGCAGCTTTGAGAGTGCCTGATGAACTCCTCCAAGGGAGTTTCTCATTACTATCCATGACACACCTAAATGAATGGTGCCATGGCGTACCAGTTTGATGAACGTTGCTTTCTTATACTGGGCTGGCCCATACTTAGGCTGTGCTCTTGGGCTGTTGTCTGATGGAGAATTTATATATTTTTATGTCCCCGACATCAAATTTTTCTTCCATAGTTGGATTTGCTCATGAAGGACTGGCAACAATCTTTCTTTCTTGACTTTGTATCCTTGTGGTTATTTCTTATGACACTATGTCCTGGATGTTTACAATGCCAGGAACTTAAATATAGTCCATTCGGCACACATACAGACAGTACTTGAGAAAGGATATGCATGTCCAATAAGTAGGAAAGAATATCACATGTCTTGGTGGTGGAGGTGGCTGTGTGTCATTGAGTTGGTTCTGGACTCAAAGCCACCCTGTATAGCGTTTCTGAGGCTGTAAATTTTTACAGGAGCAGAAAGCCTCATCTTTCTCCTGTGGAGCTGTTGGTAGTTTCGAACTGCTGACCTTACAGTTAGCAGGCCGACTTGTAATCCATTACGCTACCTGGGCTCTTTCCACATGCCTTACACCCACAGAAAGTGTGAAGTTCCCAAGGCTTTCATCCGGGGTCTCAAATTATAAATTAGTCACAGAATAAACTGAGAAGAACTTTGAAGCATTTTCAAAAGTAATTCAACAGCTAATGAAGGGCATTAAGGAGCTCTGGTAACGTAGTGGTTACGAATCAGGCTGCTAAGCTCACTGCTAATCTCTCAGCAGTTCGAAACTACCAGTTGTTCCACAGAAGAAAGATGAGGCTTTCTGCTCTTGTAAAGATTTACAGCCTAGGAAACCCTGTACAGGGTCGCTAAGAGTCAGAACCGACTCCAAGGCACATAACAAAAACAATAACAACAATGAAGGGCATTGAGGACAATGTAAGAAGCTGTGGTGGCACAGTGGATTAAGCACTGCACTGTGAACTTCAAGGCTGGAGGTTCAAACCCATTAGCCACCCCGTGGGAGGAAGACAAGGCTGTATGCTCCCATAAAGATTTAAACTCTCAGAACCCTTGGGGAGCAGTTCTATTCCGTCCTATTGCCGTTTTTAAGTGCTGTAGAGTTGGTTCCAACTCATAGCAACCCTTTACATGGTTTCTGAAGAGCAGCTGGTTGGTTTGAACTGCCGACATTGTGGTTCAAAGTCCAGGGCTGATCCTACAGTGCCACACCTGTCCTACAAGGGTTACTAAAAGTTGTAGTTGATTCACTGGCAGCGGGTTATGAGGCTGTCCTTTAGCTTAGGATATTTGAAGAAAAAAAAAATGTTAACCAGCCTGAATCTTGACAAAATAGTCCTCTTATCTTTATTGGAAGTTAGAAAATAGACACTGCAGAAAAGATGAGCATAATGCATCCATGAATACTGATTTTCTACAGATTTGCAAATGCAATATAAGTTATTTATGAAAAACAGGTTTTAGCAGAGAACTAGGGTGGGGCGGTTCAAAGTAATTTTATTTCTGGCTTCTCCACTGAATCATTATTTGACCTTGTGTAAGCTACTTACACATTTTTCTGTGATTATACCTTCATACTGAGGCAATAATACCTATCCTACTTGGGGACTCAAATAGTTATTCAATATTATGTCTTAGCTAGCATTTATCTCCGTGTATACGATTTCTTACAGAGGTATATGAATTGCTATAAGAATAAAAAAATAAACATGACAAAGACGTCAAGAATGAAGAAACTTTTCAGCAAAATAAAACCATCTCAAGGGAGTGTGAAATTTGAAATTGAAGAACAACATATTTTTTTTTTTT
>NW_006408876.1:1975988-1977368 GCF_000296735.1 Chrysochloris asiatica | reverse complement strand
GACAAGCAAAGCAGCAGAATGTCTCTGGGATTTAACCAGTTCTCTAAGGGTTAAACAGTTCTTAAAGTCTAGAAGCAAATACTGTTGCATGATAAGGTATGGAGGAGATTGTAATCATTGCAAGGAAACAATGAGTGTAAAACCAATGTTCTCCCATGTAAACGATGACTCCATTCACAATAAAAACTTAAACAAACAAACAAAACAAAACAAATCTTAGAAAAGATTTTTAAGGTGTGGACAAGTCATTATTTCATGAGTGGGTATCAACTGTACAGCAACAAACAAAAACAACATCAAGAACCAGAACCACATGCTGTTGAGTCAACACTGAGTTATGTGTCAGACAGAGTAGAACTGAGTCCTATCGGGATTTCCAGTTACTGACATTTTTCTAAAATTGCTGTTGAGTGGTGCATACAAGTTGGTTCTGACTCACAGCAACCCTGCATGGGGTTTCCAAGGCTTTAAATCTTTGTGGGAGCTAGAAGCCTTATCTTTCTCCTGTGAGTGGCTGGTGGATTCAAACTGTGGGCCTTGTTTTCAGTCCAGTGCTTTCCATATGTATTTCCAAAAAAGGATTGAGGATCACAGAAGGAATTGTCATGGCGGAGACTCTTTTAGCCTCCAACAATGTAAGGAAATGCATTTCTGTTCTTTAAAGGCGCCTACTTTGTGATATTTTGTTATGTCAGCCCTACATAAATAAGACAAATTTAAGTTGCAGAAACAGTATAGAGAGTTCATGTTACTGAAACTCCACAATTTATTCAGATTTCACCCATCCTTCTGTGATGTTCCTTTTCAATTCCAGTGTCCCACCAAGCCATCACATTATTTACATTCAATTGCCACGTCTCCTCAGTTTCCTTTGACCGGTGACACTCTCTCAGACTTTCCTTGCTTTGGATGACCTTAGCAGTTCTGAAGTATGTTAGGTGCTATCGAGAGTCAGTACCGACTCATAGTGACCCTATGTACAACAGAATGAAACACTACCCGGTCTTGGGCCAACCTCACAATTGTTGCCACGCTTGAGCCCATTGATGCTGCTACTTTGCTAATCCATGTTGCTGGGGGTCTTCCTCTTTGTCTCTGATACTCCACCTTACCAAGCATGATATCCTTCTCCAGCGACTGGTCCCTGCTGACAATATGTCTGAAGTATGAGAGACAAAGTTTGGCCATCCTGGCTTCCAAGGAGCTCTCTGGCTGCACTTCTTTCAAAATGGATTTATTGTTGTTGTTGTTGTTTCCAGCAGTCCACGGTACTGTTAATATTCTCCTCGACCACCATAACTCAAAAGCATCAATTCTTCTACGATCTTCCTTATTCATGCATATGAAGTTATTGAAAATACCATGGCTTGGGTCAGGCGC
>NW_006408876.1:1970560-1972818 GCF_000296735.1 Chrysochloris asiatica | reverse complement strand
CATGCGATCTCCAGCATCATTTATATCACCAGTGCCATATTTTCCAAGTACTGATCCTTCCTCTTTGTTTTCAATTTTTGCATTCTAATCACTAGTAATTATCAATACTTCTTGATTGCATGTTTGATCAATTTCAGACTGAAAAAAATTGGTAGAATTCTTCCATTTCATCATCACTGGCTTTAGCGGTTGGTGTATAAATTTGAATAATAGTGTCCTTAACAGGTCTTCTTTTTAGGCATATGGATATTATCCTATCACAGCCATCATTGTATTTCAAGACAGATCTTGATATGTTCTTTTTTTATGTTGAATGCAATGCCATTCCTCTTCAATTTGTCCTTCCCAGCATAGTAAACCATATGATTTTCAAATTCAAAATGACTAATACCAGTTCATTTCAACTCACTAATGCCTTGGATTTTGATGTTTATGTGTTCCATTTCATTTTTGACAAGTTCCAGTTTGGCTATAGTTTTCTAAAAACCATAGACCAGGTGATGCTTGTTAGTTCTCAAACTTTCGTGTGTCTTGGAATCACCAGAAGCACAGAATGCTGGTCCCCACCCCCAGAGGTGCTGATTCATCAGGTCTAGGACAGGATGAAGAGTCCTGGATAAGCACAGAAAGTTTGGTTTGAGTCACCAAGTCAGTGGTTCCAACCCACTGTCCATTGCTCAGAAACCCTGTACAGGGTAACTATGAGTCACTAGCATTTCTTGACAAGTCTTTAAAAAGCAGAACAATTCAGAAAAAACATGATTCCTCTCAACTGGTAGACAGATGACCTCAGCCAACCCTCTTGATCTGATTTTACAATTCTGCGTTTACAAGGTATGGGGAAAGGGGTCACATTCCAGTCGATGGGTCAAGAGGCCTCTCTGGTAAAATAGTGGCTAATGGGTGCATCCTTATCTCTTCATATGGTATGCAGGAAACCCTGATCAGGAGGATCAATAACTTAAGATAGTTAATAGAACACAGTCAAGTTTAATGTTCCATGAGACCCCTCACTCCTGGAACAGTTCTGCCCTCCAACACATGGGATGGGATCTCTTTGATTTGGTTTCAACTCGACAGTGATAAATTTCATTTTTTGGATGCTTAGCTCCGCACCCCACTGCCGTTGAGTCAATTCTGGTGAGCCTACAGGACAAAGAAACTCTACTCCACTGAGTTTCCAAGACTGTTCTCTTTATGGAAGCAGACAGTCTCATCTTTCTCCTTCGGAGCAGCTGGTGGGTTTGAGCAACTCATTGATCTTTTGGTTAGCTTAACTGACTGTGTGACCAGGGCTCTTTGATGTTTAGCTCATGGGTTGTAAGTATACTTGAGGTTAATTTTCAGAACAGAGGAAGGTTATCTGTAGCATAATTTAAATTCTATGAGGACCACAGATGTTAACTCTTTGCTGTGAATTGAGGGAAGGTTTACAGAGCAGATGAGTTTTCATTTGACAATTCATACACATCTTGTTTCATCTCATTGATTGCAGTCCCCTCCAAGTAACATCAATTATCCCACTTCCTCCCTGCATTTCCTGTTTCCATTTGTTTCTTTCCTAACCCATCCTGCCTTCTGAACTTTGTCCTTGGGTAAAAGTTGTCCTTTAATCTGGAATGGTTGATTTCTCTAAGGAGCACATACCTCTCTAGTGTTATTGTTCACCTTGTTGACTTGTGTATTGTTTGGTTGAAAACCAAACCAGGGAGTGAGTTGAGTTTCAGACCTGAATGATGACTAAGGACCATCATCTTGGGGGTCCCACCAGTCTGTAACCCAACAGTCAGTCTGGTCTTTTTTATAGCTTTTTGTTTTGTTAGCCATTCCCCTTCCATCCTCTTGCTTTCTGAATCAAATTGTGAATGGAGTTCCAAAGAGAGCGAAGACAGTTGTAGCAGGGTCTTCTACCAGCAGGACCCTCAAGCGAGAAGGTCTGATCCTGGAGTTTCCAGAACTGCCCTCGCTTTCTTCTTAATTCCATAAAAACCCAAACTGATAACGACTTGCTGTCGCGGAATCAACTCTGCCTCTTGGTGACCCCATGCATCTCAGAGTAGAACTTAGTTCCATAGGTTTTCAGTGGCTGCTTTCTCCATGTAACATCAATTATCCCACTTCCTCCCTGCATTTCCTGTTTCCATTTGTTTCTTTCCTAACCCTTCCTGCCTTCTGAACTTTGTCCTTGGGTAAAAGTTGTCCTTTAATCTGGAATGGTTGATTTCTCTAAGGAGCACATACCTCTCTAGTGTTATTGT
>NW_006408876.1:1963230-1970370 GCF_000296735.1 Chrysochloris asiatica | reverse complement strand
AACAACAACAACAGTATCCCATAAATATTCCAATAAATAGTTGGTTTCACTTTTCTGAAGCAAACAGAACAATACCAACACCCTTACATGAATGTGGGGGAAAGTGGGAGTGAACATCAGTTGAATCCACATCACACTTGGCCCAGCATGTTACTCATTGGCAATCACATGGAGGATGGAATGTCAAATTTTACCCATTTTCAAAGCCCTGCATTTGGATGGCTCAGTGCTCTGCTCTTCACTGAAATGCTCCATGATTCCTCTTTGAAGCGATGACAGTCACGTTGTAAGTCTCCACTGATCTTCCAAAGCTTGTATGTTACCCGCTATCTTTTCTGTGGCCAGAGGCAGCTTATTAATTTATATCCATGGAAAGTTCCGGAATGGGGCTCCTGAGGTTCCATCTGAATCTGACGAATGGCTTTGGGATTTATCCTTATCTGGACTAATTGCAGTCATATTTCTCAAACTAAGACCTTTTCTAAAATTGAGCAAGAACAGAACTGACTTTTCTGCAAACATAGTGAGGATCAGGATAGCTGTGGATCATGATTTACAATCTCCTCTAGTGCGCAAAGTCACACACAGATACATCAGTCCGAATAGCATACTTAATCAACGATGCAAAGTCACTTTCTGAGAAGAAAGATGGTTTGAAAAGAAACCCAGGTCATTTCAAGAGAGCACAGTAGGTTTTGCATTTGTTACAGGAGTTATTTGCCTACCGAGTCCAAAATAGAGAGACCCAGTGCAGGATGGGAAGAGCCTGTCTTTGTTATCTGGTGCTGCTGTGGCAGAAATAGCATACCAGTTGGCTTTAACAAACAGAAATTGTTTCTCTCACCGTTTAGGATGCTTTAAGTCCAAATTCAGCGTGCTGGCTCTGCTGTTGCTGTTGTTGTTAGGTGCCATCGAGACAATTCTGACTCATACCATACAATAGACCAAAACATTGCCAGGTCCTGTGCCGCCCTCACACTCATTCCTCTGCTTGAGTTCATTGTTGGCAGCCACTGTTTAAATCCATCTCATTGAAGACTCTTATTTGTTGTTGTTGAATGCAGTCTAGTCACTTCCAACTCATAGTGAACCTGTATAGGGTTTCCAAGGAGTGGCTGGTGGGTTTGAACAGCCGACCTTTCAGTTAACAGTCCAGTGTTTATCCTACAGCACCACCCCAGGACTCCTGTTGAAGGTTCTGAGGGAAGGTGTTCTCTCTGTGTTGGCTCTGGGGGAAAGTCCTTGTCTATTTTCAAAATCTGTGGTCCTAACATGGACATTGGCTACCCAAAGTGGGGGGCTGCAAAGGCAAGAAGTGACTGGCTTACAAGCTTTCAAGAGGGAACCTAGATCCAGAGGGCATGGAGGAAGGTAGAATCTCCACTGAGTAGTATCCAAGCTGTCTAGGTGGGGCTAATGAAATGAAATGCGGATGGGGCTCTTACGATACAATAGTGAATAATTGTTATCAGAACTGCTTGTAAGGGTTGGAAATGTAAAGGTAGACATTTTGTAGCAAGGAGGGGAGTGATTAACTTCTCAGTCTAGCAGCAGAGGTCCCTGGGACTATCAAGGGAGAAGAGCAGAGAGCGGGACCCTACCCAGAGAAGCAGTGATGCCAGAGATGGAGACAGAGATGATGACGTAGAGAAATGGAGCAGTTGGGGACTTTAGACACACAGAGAGAGAGGGGCTGTGTGCTGACGGCCGGGGGGCAGGCTTGCAGGGTATACCCTTTGGTTGGGTGATGATGCATGGAGGGGATTGTAACCATAGCAATGAAACTATATACAATAGGATGGATGTAAAACTAATGTTCTCCCATGTAAACTATCACATAATTCACAATAAAACATTTTTTTTTAAAAATCTGTGGTCCTGGTGTTCATGAGAGATCTCCATGTATCTTGACATAGATCTTTCCCAGAGTCTAAGAGCTTTTCCACCATTCGTCCCTCAGTTTGTCACTGTGTGGTGGCTTACATGTTGCTGTGATGCTGAATGCTATGCCACCCGTATTTTGCATGCCAACAGGATCACCCATGGTGACAGGTTTCAGATAATCTTCCAGAAGAAGACAGACTCACAAGGAGAGGCAGACAGCTTTCAAATGTTTATCCCCTGAGATAGTCATGAATATATGGAAATGCTGTCAAATAGCACCAGAATACTGAATATTGAAACACAATAAAGAGCATGAGAATATTGTCAGATATAGTGCTGGAAGATGAGCCCCTCAGGTTGGAATGCATTCAAAATAATACTGGGAAAGAGCTCCCTCATCAAAGTAGAGTTGACCGTGATGACATGAATGGAGCAAAGCTTCCGGAACCTTCATTTGCTGATAGGGCACAACTCAAAATGAGAAAAACAGCTGCAAATATCCATTAATAATTGGAACATTGAATATATGAAGTACAAATCTAGGAAAATTGGAAGTTGACAAATAGGAAATGGAATTTTTAAATGTCAATATTCTAGGCATTAATGAGCACCTCAGTGTAAAGAAAACAAACATCCTCACCACTGGACCAGTAAATAACATCAAGATAAATGAAGACAAGATTGAAGTTGTCAAGGACTTCATTTGGCTCAGATCATCCATCAACACTCATGGAAACAGCAGTCAAGAAATCAAAGACATATTGCATTAGGCAAATCTGCTGCACTAGACCTCTTTAAAGTGTTCTAAGCAAAGATGCCCATTTGAGAATGAAGGTGTACCTGATGCAAGCCATGGTATTTTCAATAACCTCATATGTATGTGAAAGCCAGACAGTAAATAAGGAAGATTGTAGAAGAATTTATACATTTGAGCTATGGTGTTGGAGGAGAATATTGAAAAGTACCATGGAATGCCAAAAGAACAGGCTAATCTATGTTGGAAGAAGTTCCGCCAGAATGCTTCTTGGAACCTGGAAGGCCAGACTTTGTCTCTCATACTTGGGACATATTTTCAGAAGGGACCAGTCTCTAGAGGATATCATATCTGGTAAAGTGGAGGTGGGAGAAAAAGAGGAAGGCCCCCAACAAGATGGATTGGCACAGTGGCCGCAAGCAATTGGCTCAAATGCAGCAATGATTATGAGGTTGGTGCAAAAGTGGGCAGTGTTTCATTCTGTTGTGTATAGGGTCACTATGAGTCAGTATTGACTCGATGGCAGCCAACAACAACAAAGATTTACAGTCTCAGAAGCCCTATACAGGGTCACTATGAGTCATAACTGACTGAACAGCCAAACAAAAACATCCCATTCTTAATCCTTTTGCAACTGATTGGCTTATGACATCACAGGAATCATCACATAACTGCCAAATGACTGAGAATCATGGCCCAGCCAAGCTGACATATATCTTGGGGAGCTACAATTCAATTTATTACAGTGTCTATCCAGAATCATGTCCACCCAATGCCATCGAAGTGATTCTGACTCATGGTATCCTTTATAGAGTTCCCAAGGTAAATCTTTACGGAAGCAGAAAACCTCCTGTTTCTCCTTTAAAGCAGCTGATGGTTTTGAACTTTCAACCTCATGGTTTGTAGTCCAGTGCTTACCCTACAGTGCCACCAGTGTATTAAAACTGTTGCTGTTAGAGTTGATTCTGCATCACAGAAATCCTTTGCAGTTTCAAGGCTGTAATCTTTATGAAAACAGACTGCCCCTCATCTTTGTCCTACACAGCAGCTAGTGGGTTCAAACCTCCCACCTTTCCATTAGCATCTGAGTGCTTCATCGCTGCACCACCAGGACTCCTTCCCAGGTATGTGCTCATTCATAAATTAGGCAACTTGAGGGTGATGATAAAAAGAGTATAGTCCTTGTCTGCATTGCTTCCTAATAAACAGCTCATGAATGACTTGACTTAAATCTATAAAATGTTGTGGTTGTTGTAAGGGCCATTGAGTCAGTTCCAACTCATAGCAACCTGTGTAAGGTTTCCCAGCTGATGGGTTTGAATTGCTAACCTTGTGGTGGTTCACAGTCCAGTGCTAATCCTACAGTGCCACACCTATAAATCCAAGGAGTCCAAGCTATAAAATAGCCATACTTAAAACCCTTTCTATCAGCCAAGGAATCAACGTGAGCATTATCAGTGATCATATTGATAGTACGTGCCCTTGATATTAAAAAAAAAAAAATGTGGTCAATCAATTCTAGTGCATACCGATAGAGAGGACTCCTCGCCCTTGTTTTTTGCCTTTTGTTTTTAAATTTTTTTATTGTGAATTCAGTGAAAATTTACAAGGCAGATTATCAACTTTACATTCAACAAATAATATTTGGCTTCATTGCAATGATTACAATCCCCTCCAGGTTCTATCAGTTAACAATATTTACCTTTATACCATTGTTTTTAGGTACACATACAAAAATAGAAAACATATATTCATTTAAACGTCAAAGGGCACATTTTGCAAGCCAGACTCCTGCCTGTAGGCACACAGCCTTTCTCACTCTGCAGGCCTATAGTCCTCAGTTGCTCTGTCTCTCTATGCCATCGCCTCTGCTGTCACTGCTCTTCTGGTTAGGATCCCATGATCCACTCATGCTCTTCCCTCTTGGCGGTCCTAGGGTCCTCTCTTCCTGAAGTGAAAGATTAACTACTCCCTCCATTTAGTTACACATCTTCTATATTTACAGTTGTGACAATCACAATTAGTCTTGATAACAATTACACACAAATGAATCATAAATCCTATCCTCATCATTCCCATCCCCTTTCACCAGACCCATTGGGAAAAGAGGAAAATTATACAGTGAGGATTCCACCTTACCATTCTCATTCTGGAAAGCACATTCATGAAAGCTTGTAAGCCCATATAGCCCACCATTTTTGACAACCAATGTCTAAGTTGCCCATCCTTATCAATCCAGTGTGGTGAGGAGTCAAGCTTGACCCTTGGTATAAAGAATACTTTCCTTTCAGTTGGAATTTTGAACAACTATATTCATAGCCCACCACTCCTCTATCAGTTTGTCATACTGTGGTGGCTTGTGTTTTGCTGTGATTCTGGAAGCTATGCCACTGTTATTTTAAATATCAGCAGGGTCACCCATGGTGGACAAGTTTCAGAAAAGCTTCCAGAAGAAGACAGACTAGGAAGAGGGCGAGAGGAACTACTTCCAAAAATGTAGTCACTGAAAACTTTATGAATAGCACTGGAACACGTCAGATAGCAACAGAATATTGACAATTAAAACATGATGAAGAGAACCAGAATATTGTAAGACATAGTGCCGGAAGATGAGCCCCTCGGGTTGGGAGGCAATCAAAATATGACTGAGGAAGAGCTGCCTCTTCAAAGTAGACTTGACCATGATGACTCGAATGGAGTAAAGCCCATGGGAGTAAAGCCCGCAGGACCTTCATTTGCTGATGGGCACAACTCAAAATGAAGAGAAACAGCTGAAACATCCATTAATAATTGGAATATGTAATGTATGGAGTATGAATCTAGGAAAATTAGAAGTTGTCAAAAATGAAATGAAACGCATAAACATCAGTATCCTAGGCATTGATGAGCTGAAATGGACTGGTCTTGGCCATTTTGAATCTGGTAATCACATGGTTTACTATGCCAGGAATGACAAATTGAAGAGGAATGGCGTTGCATTCATCATCAAAAAGAACATATCAAGATCTGTCTTAATGTATATCGCTGTCTGTGATAGAATATACATATGTCTACAAGGAAGACCGGTTAATACCACTATTATTTAAATTTGCACATCAAACACTAAAACCAGTGATGATGATATGGAAGGATTCTACCAACTTTTAGAGTCTGAAATTGATCAAACATGCAATCATGATGTATTGATAATTACTGCAATTGGAATGCAAAGGTAGGAAACAGAGAGGAAGGATCAGTAGTTCGAAAGATTGATAGAAATTTGCAAGACCAATGAATTATTTGTTGCTAATACCTTTCTTAAACAACAAAAATGATGATTATACAAATGGACCTCACCAGATGGAATACACGGAAATCAAATTGACTACACCTGTGGAAAGAGATGGTGAAAAAACTCCATATCATCAGCCAAAACAAGGCCAGGGGCGGACTGTGGAATAGACCATCAATTGCTCATATACAAGTTCAGGCTGATGCTGAAGAAAATTAAAATAAGTCCACAGGAGCCCAAATAAGACCTTGAATATATCCAACCTGAATTTAGAGATCATCTCAAGAAAATATTTGATGCATTAGACACTAAAGATCGAAGACCAGAAGAGTTGTGGGATGACATCAAGAACATCATACAGGAAGGAAGCAAAAGGTCATCAAAATGACATGAAAGAAGAAAAAGACCAAAATGCAAGTCAGAAGAGACTCTGAAATTTGTTCCCCAGTGTAGAAATGCTAAAGCAAATGGAATAAATGAGGAGGTAAATGAACTGAATAGAAAGTTTCAAAGAGCATCTTGAGAAGACAAAGTCAAATATTACACAAAATATAACTGGGAAGGAGCTGCCCTCTCAAAGCAGAGTTGACCATGATGACACTAATGGAGTTGGAAAACCAAAAGAGAAGAACACACTCGGCATTTCTCAAACTGAGAGAACTTTAGAAAAAATTCAAGCTTTGACTTGAAATATTGAAGGATTCTGTAGCAAAATGGCACATAACCAAAAACCACCATGGGCAAAATAATTGAATGATACCGACCGCATCAATAGAAGATGGAATGAATACACAGAATCACTGTACTGAAAACAAATGGTTGATGTTGAACCATTTCAAGAGGTAGCATATGATCAAGAACCAATGATCCTGAAGGAGGAAGTCCAAGGTGCATTGAAGACATTGGCAAAGAACAAGGCTCTGGAAAATGATGGAATCCAATTTCCAAAATCTTCTTGGATTTTCCCTTTTTTTGATTTCATGTGGAGATGAAATAAGTTTCTTTGATGTTACCGTTTACTTTATTAATTTCTTCCTCATTATAGAGCAGTCTGTTTTAGCCTGAAATCTACCTGACCTCCTCACCACCTGGATCCCCATTACTTTACTTTTGCCTTCTTTCACTACTCCATCTCATACACTTACATCCCAGATACCCTAATTTCCTTCTTGTAGTTTTGTTCTGCTCTGGACCCTTCCACATCTGGACTGAGTTCTGGGTGGTGTTGCCA
>NW_006408876.1:1958454-1959857 GCF_000296735.1 Chrysochloris asiatica | reverse complement strand
GGCTGTGAGGTTGGTGCAGAACCAGGTAGTGGTTAGTGTCTGTTATGCACAGGGTCACTATGCTAACAATAACATGGCCTACCCACAGAGTCCTGGTGTGGTGCTGTAGGATAAGCACTGGACTATGAGTCGGAACTGACTCCACGGCACATAACAACAATAACAACTAACTACAAGTTTGGTGGTTCCAACCCACCAACTGCTCTAAAGGAGAGAAATGAGACTGTCTGTTTCCATAAAGATAGGTTTTGGCTCATCTTGACAGGCCCACAATTCTCAGTTTGAACACACCATTTTCTCCATAGGAGAAAGATGTAGCAATGTGCTCAGGTAAAGACCACAGACTTGGAAACCCTGGGTGGCAGTTCTAGTCTGTCTGACAGGGTCACTATGAGTTGGAATCAACCAGACAGCAGTGGCTAGCCTTTCAAAGGGATGCTGGTGGCGCAGGGGTTAAGGGCTCAGCTGCTAACTAAAAAATCGGCACTCTGCACCCACCAGTTGCTACCCACTGCCTGCTGCGTAAAGATTGTTGTTGTTGTTATGTGCCGTGGAGTCAGTTCTGACTCATAGTGACCCTGCAGAGGGTCTTGGAGGCTGTAAATCATTATGGCAGCAGAAAGCCTCATTTTTCTCCTGCAGAACAGCTGGTATTTCGAACTGGACTGGTAACCTCCTTCCTGTAAAGATTAGAGCCTTGGAAATCCTGTGGATTTCCACTCGGTCCTTTAGAATCACCTTGGAAATCGTATGGAAATCTACTTGGTCATTTAGAATCACCATGAAACAGAATTGACTCATTGGCAATGGGTTTGTTGGGGTTTATAGTCTACCAGTTGTCACTGGTCAGAAGAGGATGTGGAACCAGAAAACTCATTGCCGACGTCAGATGGTTCTTGACTGAAAGCAAGGAATATCAGAAGATGTTTACTTGTGCTTTATTGACTATGCAAAGGATTTTGACTGTGTAGACCATGACAAACTATGGATAACAATGTGAAGAATGGGAATTCCAGAACAATGAAAATGTTTACTTGTGCTTTATTGACTGTGTTCATATGGAGAAGATTGAAGTTGTCAAAGACTTCATTTTGCTCAGATCAGCCATCAACACTCAGTTAAGAAATCAAACAATGTATTGTATTAGGCAAATCTGTGTAAGACCTCTTTAAAGTGTTCAAGAGCAAAGATGTCAGTTTGAGGATTGAGGTGCGCCTGATCTAAACCATGGTATTTTCAATAACCTCATATGCATGTGAAAGTTGGTCAGTGAATAACTTAGATTGTAGAAGAATTGATGCATTTGAGTTAAGAATATAAAAAGTGCCATGGACTTCTAGAAAAACCAAACAAGTCTTTGTTGGAAGCAGTGCAGCCAGAGTGCTCCTTAGAAGTTAGAATCG
>NW_006408876.1:1956150-1958354 GCF_000296735.1 Chrysochloris asiatica | reverse complement strand
TAGAAGAATTGATGCATTTGAGTTAAGAATATAAAAAGTGCCATGGACTTCTAGAAAAACCAAACAAGTCTTTGTTGGAAGCAGTGCAGCCAGAGTGCTCCTTAGAAGTTAGAATCGGAGGACATCCTGCTTGGTAAAGGGGAGGGTCATCAATAAAGAGGGAGACCCCCAAGGAGATGGATTGGCACAGTGGCAGCAGCAGTGGGCTCAAGTGTAACAATTGTGAGGTTGGTGTAGGACCGGGCAGTGTTTTGTTCTGTTGTGCATAGGGTCACTGTGAGTTGGAACTGCTGGACAGCAGCTGGCAAGAACAAGTAACATTGAACAATAGCTCACCAGGGAATCAGAGCTATGCAAGAATTTGTGAATTCCTGTTATCTCCTAAGAGGAATTGCTCTAGAAAGAGACTGTTGCCTGTAGTGATGAATTGGCCGAGGCATTTTAAGAGCAGCTATATGTAATGACGTTAACGATTAAGAATTGTGTTTACCACAGAAAGGATCATTAGTCGATTTTATAACACTTACGAGGACTAATATTTAGCTCATTGATTTATGAAGGCCACATCAATATTCCCTTCTAAAGTTAAATCTCTTTAAATTAATTTTTGATCATTTGAAGAGAAGACAATGACTGATGACATGTATTAATGCACTGTAATTACAAACAGCTACACTGTTATCTCAGGAGGCTGCTGTTTAGTTGGTTTCAGAGTTCCATGAAAGGCACAAGAAAGTAGGACTAGTCCTGTCTCTTTAACTGGAGTGAGCTGTGATGTCACTAGGGTCCAAGGTGCTGATACTCACCTACTACCCCTCCTGCTGTGGCCCCTGTAGGATCAGCACTGGACTGCTAACCACAGGGTTGGTGGTTTAAACCCACCAGCTGCTCTTCGGAAACTCTACACAAGGTCGCTAGGAGTCAGAACTGACCTCTTTTTGAAGGAGGGAAACGTCTGCCGCTAGGGCCCACACCAAATGGGTTAAAAAGTTTGGGATTTCATAAATGCACATGAAATGGTGAAGGTGGGAGAGTAAAGAGCCCATTGTTTGTATTAACATATCATCACCACCAATTGTCCTCCATGTGGCTTAGACTCATGACGACCCCCAGGCTTGTTGGAGTAGAACTGCTCTGTAGGGTTTTCAGAAGCAGGTCTTCCTAGGTCTGCCTAGGTGGATTCTAACCTCTGTCCTTCTGGTTAGCAGCTGAGTGAATTAACTGCCTCACCAGGGCCTCCTTGGATAATACCGTTAAGTGCCGTAGAGTCGGTTCTGACTCACAGCGACCCTGTATACGGTTTTCAAGGAGAGGCTGGTGGGTTTGAACCACTGACCTTGCAGTCTAGTGTATTATCCTGTAGACCACACTTGGATAATACAGCACTGGTTATGTGGATCTCAGTGAGCGCTCGTATTTCTGCGGCAGGGATTCTGAGGAGTCCGGCCACTGCGGACTTGCGAGGCGCTTGGGACCTCGAACCACCTGCGCAGCGAACCACCTGCGCCACAACCAATCACAGGAGAGGAAGGCACTCACTGTTCCAGAGGGCCGGCTGGAGGAGGTCCAGCGCAGCATCAGTACTTTTCAGATGCTGAGCTTTCGGAACATCCTGGAACCTTGTCAGGCACTTCAGGGTTCTAGAACCTCGCGAGCTGCCCTAGGCCTCACTTCCTGTGTGCACCCCTCCAAGCTCCACTCTGGTGCATGGTGTTATCCGGGAGCCATGGCTGGGTCTTGGCGAAAGCCTGGTTATTTCACTCCGAGTGCCAAGCTTCAGTGGCTGCGTGGGACAGAGAAGACAAAAACTAGATGGCAAACCACAAGGTCGGCTATTCAAGCCCACTAGCCACTCTGCAGGAGAAAGATGAGCTTTCTGCTTCTACTGCTAAACAGCTATATTCCAAAGACTCAGTACTTGACAACAACAAAAACTGGTTATGTGGATGGACTTTAAGTGAGAAGTTGTGCTCAAAGCTCTCTTTTGCTTGAGTCTTGACTGGCTCAAGGGTTTAGGCACTCAGACCTGAACAATCTTCAGGACATTTAGAATTATTCTTTGGAGCTTTTAATTTTATTTCTATCACTTATATCACTGAAGACCATAGAAGAATCGATGCCTTAGAATAATGGTGTCGGAGGAGAATATTGAAAGTGCCATGGGCTGCCAAAAGAACAAAGAGATCCATGTTAGACAAAGTGCA
>NW_006408876.1:1947447-1950508 GCF_000296735.1 Chrysochloris asiatica | reverse complement strand
AATTCAGGTGGGATAAACTCAAGGTCGTATTTTGGCTTTCATGGACTTGTTTTCAGTTTCTTCAGCTTCAGTTTGAATTTGCATATGAATAATTGATGGTCTGTTCCAGTCTGCCCCGGCCTTGTTTTGCTTTTGATATGGAGCTTTTCCATCATCTAGATACATAAATATAATTCTTTTGCATTCTTTCTCAAAAATATTTTCAAAAATGTTTTCTGGCTCTGTGTCTTGGTCATTTGTGTGAGCCACTCTCTCTTGTTTTTTCCTGTGAGCTAAAATTGTCTGTTGTCTCCTGGACAATGTAGTGGTATTGTAATTGAGTTTAATTGATGATTGTATGGTGGTACATTCTTAGGCTCTAACTAACTGTCTCTCATCAATGTAGCTACAGAATGGTAGTGTGTGCATTGTTCTCCATTTGACTTTTGTGCAACTCAGTTTAGGATGAATTTGTCTGGTATTGGTTTATGTCTGTCATTGATCAGATGGTTTAGGAGCTGGTATAGTCCAATGGATGGATCTGCCAAGGATATGGCTATGATTGAGCTGTATGGGCATAGTTGCTATCTCCTATCAGGTAGAGCAAGGAGAGAACACACATGCACAAGAAAGCAAAACAGAACAAACAAAAAAGGTAACAACAGAGAAAACAAAATAATAAAGGAGAAAAAGACATAAAATAAACAGAAAAATAATACAATAATTAAAAAGAGAAAAGAGAGAAAAATGGAGCTATAGAAGATAAAGGTAAGAGAAGCAATATAACACTTGAAAATCTAGGGAGAGGGAAGGTGAAAAGAAAAACAGACTAGAGAGTAGGGAGAAAGATCCAAAGAGAAGAAGAGGGGAATGATAAATAGAAGAAGAGATAGGATAAAATTCAAGGGAGAGGAAAGAAAAGAAGAAAGAGTAGAGAAATAAAAACAATGAAACAATGAAAGGAAAAATACTAAAACAAATCCCCAAAATAAAAAACTCAAAGCAGCTGTTGGACCTGGAGAGAAGAAAGCTCTAGGGGCTTGTACCAGTCAAGGATCTCATGAGGTGATTTCAGGAGGGATGTGTTGACAGAGTTTCTGCCCCTAAACGGAGCTCCTAGAGGTCTACATGGTGTCTGTGTTCAGGATACCCAATCCAGAAATAGTTCATGAAGGCCCTTGATGGAGCTAGTTAGGACCACAGGACAGCTGGAGGCAGGGTAGCTGGTTACCAGGATTTTTGCTAGACTAATGCTGGCCTTTAGTTTCAACCGTTTCAAGAGGTAGCTTACAATCAAGAGCCAATGATACTGAAGGAAGAAGTACAAGGTGCATTGAAGGAATTGACAAAGAACCAGGCACGAGGAATTGATGGAATAAAAATTGAAATCTTTCAAGAAAGTGAGGTGGCATGAGATGCATTCACTCATCTCTTCCAAGAAATTTGGGAAACAACTATCTGGCCCAGTGATTGGACGAGATCCATATTTGCACCCATTCCAAAGAGAGGTAATCCAATGGAATGCAGAAATCATTGGACAATATCTTTGCTATCCCATGCGAGTAAAATTTTACTAAAGGTAATAAAGAAATGGCTGCAAGCATACATTGACAGAGAACTTCCAGAGGTTCAAGCTGGATTCAGAAGAGGATGTGGAACAAGGGATATCATTGCTTATGTCCAATGGATCTTTGTTGAAAGACCAGAAAGATGTTTGCCTGTGCTTTATTGACTATGCAAAAGTTTTCAATTGTGTGGATCATGACAAGCTATGGACAACATTGCACCTAAGCACAACAACAACAATGCTGGCCTAAAGGCTCTGTGGGTTCTGAGGTCTGGAACCGAGCTTGCCTGAATTCAGGCACTAAGGCAACACAGCCAACACTTGCCTCACAAACTCACACTGATGCGGCTCACAGCTGTAAGTCTCTGAACTACCAGAGAGCAGGGTCTGAACTACAGGTGGAGAAAGGTGGAGACTGGCCACACCTCTGGTCACCAGGGAAGCATGGGAAACAAGAAGGAATTGTACCTTTCCCATTGCCATTCCCTGATGTGAATGTGCACCACCAGCCTTTTGTGTGTCTGAAAAGCTGCTCGCAAAAGTTCAAGATGGTTGAGTTTCATCTGGTTGGCTTACTATTCATCAGCTAGTCACGTGCTTTCACGTGCCCTGCTCACGTTTCTCTTCCCAGTAAGTATTCAACCACTTTTCTAACCTTTCCTTTGAAGCTCAGGGTTCCAGGATTTTCATCTGTCTGTTCCCTTTGGTCTCCCATATCTTTGTTTTAGAGGGTCTGCCTAGTCTGCCATCTTGCTATATGTCTCTCCATGCAGATTTCAGATAAGGAGCTGCTTTAAGATTTTTCACAATTTATTTTTAACCCTTTGTGTGCTTGAACATGATATAGGTAGACCCTTCTAAATAGGACCATCTTTCCTATCTGTGAACTGAGTGGGGAAATAGACAAGTAAGGTAGAACATCCTCATGAGACATTGCCATGTTGAATTTCTGCTTTGAATCAGAATGTGGTAGGCAGCCTAAAAGATTAATCCTGACATTCTCTGCCCTGTGGTTGTCAGACCCAGGTGTGGACTGAATCTAGGATTGGCTTCTAACAAATAAAGTGTGACAAAGGTGATGGGATATCTCTTCTGAGATTAGGTCATAAAAAGCCTGTGGCTCTGTTTTGGGTACACTGTTGTCGTCCATAACTCTCTTGGTTTACTCGCCCTGGAGAAGTCAGCTGCATTTTTGAAGTATCCTGTGAAGAACCCACATGCTGAGGGACTGAGGTGCTCTCCACTCTGGTGAGTTTGGAAGCAGATCTGTACCCTGAACCCCCGAGTTGAGCCTTCCAATGAGATCACAGCCCCAGCCATCAGCTTCCCTCCAATTTCACAAGAGAGTTTGAACAAGAATCACCCAGCTGAGCTACACCCAAATTCCTGACCTGCAGAAAATTTATGAAAATAAATGTTGGTTGTTTTAAGGCACTAAATTTAGGGCTAATTTGCTGTGTAGCTTTAGACAACTACAATATTGGAAAAAGGTGATGTGGAATTAGTGACTGATAA
>NW_006408876.1:1940529-1946302 GCF_000296735.1 Chrysochloris asiatica | reverse complement strand
ATAATGATTGTGTTATGCTTGAGCCCATTGGTGTTCCTCCAAAGTTATGGCTCTGTCCTCCTAGTCCCTGGTAAGCAACAAATACTGGCCTTTCTGTTGTCTCTCCAGACACCTATGGGTTTGATAATTGGCTGAAATGACTCACACAACACCAGAAACGGTTACCTAAACTTATAGTTACCATGTATCATAGCCAGAAAGGTCTGGAAGAGTTCCTTCTTGCCCAGGGCCTCCATTACCCTCTCTTTCCTGTGCATGGATGTTCCCACTGATCTAGGAGGCCCACCACTGAGCCCCAATCATTGGGACCTCAATGAGTATGCATGATTGGGACCTTAATGCATAGTTATGATTGATCCAGTCAGTGACTATGCATGATTATCCTAGACCCAACTTCCTTCCAGAAGAGAGTTAGCCAAGGGTGGGGCCTGTATAGTCCTTATTTGGTGTGATAGTTAAGGTTTTGGCTGAACCTGGATTCTCAGTGGTTTGGCAGTTGTGATGAAGTCATCCTCCAAGATGAAATTAATATGATGTAATCACTTTCCCATTATGTGATCTGATGTGATTGGCCCTGATCTGGTGTAATTATCCTATATATCATAAACACATCGGTGATGTTAATGGGGCTGGGTATAGTCTACAGGATTAGGTTGTATCTTGAGATATGAAAGAGAATAAATATGCTAGCGGAGCTCAGAGGGACCTACTACCACCACAAAAGAAGAGCCAGGAGTGGAGTACCCCGGTCCCTGTACTGTGAAGCTCCTAGATCCAGAGGAAGATTGTTGCCCAAACCCATGGAGATCTCCAGGGAATGTAGGGCCTGCAGACGCTGAAAGGAGACAAGGACCTTTCCTCAAAGTTGACAAAGAGAAAGACTTCTCTCAATTTACAATCTTGGAAACCCTAAGGAGCATTTCTACTCTGTTGTATAGGGCCACTATGAGTTAGAATCAATTCTGTGGCAGTGGGTTCGGTTTGATTTTTAGTTTTAGAATTTGAGTGAAAGTTCATCTTTCTGAGTGTTGGGATCTCTTGGGGTTGGGGTTGTGTGAGGGTTGACTAGCAGCATTGTTGTTGTTGTTAGATGCCATTGAGTCGGTACCGACTCATAGCGACCCTAGGCACTACAGAACGAAACACTGCCTGGTCCTGAGCCAATCTCACAATTGTTGCCATGCTTGAGTTCATCGATGCTACCATTTTGCCAAACCATATCACTGGGTATGTCTTCCTCTTTTTCTCTGACCCTTCACCTTACTAAACATGATATCCTTCTCCAGTGATTGGTCCACCTGACAATATGTCTGAAGCATGAGAGATGAAGTCTGGCCATCCTGGCCTCCAAGGAGCACTCTGGCTGCACTTTTTTCAACACAGATCTATTGGTTCTTTTGGCAGCCCATGGCACTTTCAATATTCTCCTCCAACACCATAACTCAAAAGCATCAATTCTTCTATGGTCTTCCTTATTCACTGTCCAGCTTTCACATGCATATGAGGTGATTGAAAATACCATGGCTAACAGCTACTACTTCCTTTTAATTTTTATGTTTTATGAGTGGGATTTGGATACTGAGTCACATACCTGGAACTCTTAATTCCTGATTTCTCATAACCTGATGTGTCCTGTTTATCTGAGCAGTTTCCTATGGAGGCAGGCTCTGATGGAACCACAGTTTTATCAGTAGACCCCTGAAGGGCAATAGAGTAAACATACACTTTTAATAGGATTACAGCTTTCTGTTTAGGGCTGGTGTCAAGGGGAGTTGTTCTATTTTTATCTCTTGTTTGTCTTTGTCCTGATGACTGTCTTGTAAAATATCTGGGCTACCCAGAATATATTTAGTTTGCTCAGCTGGGACACTTTCTTAATGGTATAGAGATAATCAATTGTACAGTTTATATTGGAGCTGAGGATTTTGCCCTCCCTTAAGAATATTATAATCTCAATTTATTGTTTGAGGCTCCATTGCTTTTGGATAAAAACAAAGTGTGTTTTCTCTCCTGCTATTCTAGTGGGCAGTTTTTCAAATGGACTGTAGCTGAAACTCTTCCTCTGCATTTGGAATCATTGCAGGTAACATCCAGAAAACCTAATAAAATTATTATCTGAAAACAATCGGGCAGAGGAATGAAAAGAAGCTGGGTGATGAGGGGTTTTGCAGAACAATGCTTGTTTATTGCTGCTGGTGTGACTCTGAATTTCAGTGTGTCAGCTCTAGGGGAAGGTTGTTCTTTCTTTCTTTCAGCTTCTGGTTGCAAGACTTACACTGGTGGGAGGGTTTACTGATTTCCTAGAATAGGGGAGTTTGCTTCTGTCTACCACAATTGCTCATCCCCGAGGGTTCAGATGGTCATGAGTCCTCCTAAAAAACCATGCTGCACATGAAGGCAAGTGTCCTTCCCACTGGCTAAACAGACGATGGTGTGTTGATCCTAAACTCTCCTTTTCTTCTAACTCGATGTGATATAAACCTATGGGAGGTTATTATAAACAAAACCAAGAGTAAACTAGACCTAGTCTTATAAGGGAGGGTGTTTCCCAGAGTGAGCTAATGCAGTAATACTTCTCATTTTGCCAATTTCTGTGGAGAAAATAATTCTACATGTGTTAACGTTACAGTTTTGCCAGTAGATAGGAAGGCTTCCCTTTCTAAGATTTCTCCATTGTCTTAGTTTAATAGATGATATGTAGGCAGTTTTGGGGTCACAAATGTCCAACTTACAGGTAACTCCTAGCAGCATGGCTTCAAACCATTTCTGTGATGGCTGACAAAGTGAAACAGGAACAGACCTGCATTTTTATATTTTGGGCGATTTGTCACAGTAACTGGAAGAAGAAGAATTACAGGTTGAAGCCTTTCACACATGTGATGTGTGAGATTAGATCATTGTGGTGTGGTTGGCCATCATCTTTGAGTGGGCACCACCATCTTTGAGTGGGGCACCACCATCTTTGAGTGGGTGCCACCATCTTTGAGTTGGCCATCACCATCTTTGAGTAGGGCAGCATTGTTTTGAAGGCCTGTTTTAATGTTATATAAATTTACTCCTACTTTGAAATGATTGGACCAACCCCAGGTGGTAGTTGAGTGCTGTGGTTGTTGTTGTGAAGTGCCGTCAAGTCGGTTCTGACCCATAGTGACCCTGTATAGGGTTTCCAAGGAGCAGCTGATGAGCTTGAACCACCGACCTTTCAGTTCAAACGGCTTTGCAGTGTGGTGTATTAATCCATAGCTCCACACCAGGACACAACTCATAGATACCTTGTATAGGGTTTCTGAGGCTGTAAATCTTTACAGGAGCAGAAAGCCTTATCTTTCTCTCATGGAGTTACTGGTAGACTTAAACTGTTGACTTTTCAGTTAGTAGCCCAGCATGTAACCCACTATGCTACAAGAGCTTCTTGACCCAACCCCTATTCACAATAAATTCTTCATCACATTCTCCTTATGATTATGCATGCACATTCCTTAAATCATTGAAAAGGACTTGAGCCTTTTCTGGTATTAAAGTAAAGTTAGATAAGACCTATGTGCACCTGTTCCAACTGACTTACAAATCCTTAATGACATAGAACGATCTCATTTGTAACCCAGGGGCTGCCTGTAATATCAATTGAAAACATAAACTTTAGCCAAGAGTTGAGATGGTGTCTGTTTCTTTTCAGTGTGAGGCATCATGGCCTTTGAATTTGGAAAACTATTCCTTTGATTTATAACCTCTCATTCCTTAGTCCTTGAGCTGGCTGGTGGTGCTCATAGAGGCATTGTACTTCAGTATGTCTTCTTAACTCTGTGTTCAGTGACATCATCTTGAAATGGCAGTGGAAGAAATATTTACACCACAGAGTTGGCAAACACTATAAATCAGGCTACCTGCCTCAGTCTAGTGCTGACACCAATTGAAGTGTCATTGATGAAGTGACAAAAAAACCATTGAGCGTAGGGATGGGGGTGCCTGTGTCCTCCTCACAGACCCTGTACCTCAGGGGTAGAGGGAGATTGTTTTGACCACTGAAGTGATGCCTTGTGCATGCTAATAGATGAGTAATCAAAAAAGAAATCTGCAACATGATAGATGTCTTGTCCGTTTGCACATCTTTGTTGGACTCTGTCTTGGTTTCCTTGTGCTGTCATGACCAAAAAAAATGCCACTAGGTGAGTCACTTTAAAGACGAGGAACGTATCTTATCACAGTTAAGGAAGCTAGAACTTCAAAGTCAGTTCTAGAGGAAGGTTTTTCTTCATCTCTTTCAGCTTCTGGTAGCTGGGGGCTGTCTTTGGTGTTCCTGACCTTGTCCATGCCTTTGACTCTGTCATCACGTGGTATCCATCTTCTCCCCTTGTGTGTGTCTGTCTCTGGGTGTCATTAAGAACACCCCAAAGGGCTCCCAGTATGAGATGGTGGCCATGCTAAGCCTTGATATCTTCTGACATCCATTTTGGTCTTTTCCGTCTTTCTTATCTTCTTAATGACCTTTGGCTTTCTTCCAGTATCAAGTTGTTGATGTCATTCCACAACTTTTCTAGTCTTTTGTCTTCAGTGTCTAATGCACAAAATCTATTCTTCAGTTGATCTATAAATTCAGATGGGATATCTTCAAGGTCATATAGTGACTCTTGTGGACTTTTAATTTTTTTTCTCTTCAACCTGAACATGCACACGAGCAATTGACAGTCTGTTCCACAGTCTGTCCCTGACCTTGTTTTGGCTGATGCTATGGAGTTTTTCTGTTGTCTCTTTCCACAGTTGTAGTCAATTTGATTTCTGTGTATTCCATCTGATGAAGTTCAACCTTGCTTGCTGAAAGCGAAGAGGACTTAAAACACTAGTGAAAATCAAAGACTTTGGTAGGGGTTGCACCTCAGTGTAAAGAAAACAAAAATCCTCACTACTGGACTAATAAATAACATCAAGATAAATGGAGAAATGATTGAAATTGTCAAAATACTTCATTTTGCCCAGGTCAACAATCAACATTCATGGAAGCAGCAGTCAGGAAATCAAACAACATATTGCATTAGACAAATCTGCTACACAAGACCTCTTTAAGGTGCTGAAGAGCAAAGAAGTTAATTTGAGGACTAAGGTGTGCCTGATCCAAACCATGGCAATTTCAATAATCAGATGTGTCTGTGAAAGCTGTACAATGAATGAGGAAGACTGTAGAAGAATTGGTGCTTTTGAGTTATGGTGTTGGAGGAGAATATTAAAGGCACCATGGACTTTCAAAAGAACAAACAGTTCAGTGTTGGAAGAAGTACAGCCAGAACGATTCTTAGAAGCCAGGATGGCCAGACTTTGTCTCTCATACTTCAGACATATTATCAGGAGGGGACCCTGAAGAAGGACATCATGCTTGGTAAAGTGGAAGGTCAGAGAAAAAGAGGAAGACCCCCAGCGAGATGGATTAGCATAGTGGCAGCAGCAGTGGGCTCAAGTGTAGCAGTGATTGTGAGGTTGGCGCAGGACCAGGCAGTATTTCGTTCTGTTGTGCAGAGGGTTGCTATGAGTTGGTACAGACCTGACATCACCTAACAACAACAAAGAGCAACTTTCAGCATCACAGCAACATGCAAGCCAGCGCAGTAGGACAAGCTGACAGAAGAGCAGTGTTTACTATTTGTTGTTGTTGTTAAGTGCTGTCGAGTCGGTTCTGACCCATAGTGATCCAGTATAGGGTTTCCAAGGAGTGGCTGGTGGATTTGAGCTGCCGACCTTGCAGTTCAAACTGACCTTGCAGTCCAGCGCATTAGCCCATAGC
>NW_006408876.1:1937730-1939353 GCF_000296735.1 Chrysochloris asiatica | reverse complement strand
GTCGCTATGAGTCGGTTCCAACTCGATGGCACCTGACAACAACAACAACAACAAAGGTCACATATGTATTCAGAATGACATATTTCAGATGCTGCCTCTTTGTGGCAGCTTTTTTTAGGTTTGAATAGAGGAAAAGACTAGCCTTAACATATTGGATCGCTCTGAGGGGCCTGCCTGGAAATACTAGAGTGCCTTTCATGGAATACACCACAGAGAAGCATTCTTTCTTTCCTGACTTCAGTAGAAGAGGTGTTCTTATGAAACCCAGCTCAGGAAAATGACCCTTGTTCCTTCCACACAGAGGTCCTAAAGAATCCTGAGGAAGACTCTGTAACCAACTCTGAGATGTTCCTTATTGTTAGGAGCATGAGGATTGGACAGAACAGGGTCTATAAATCCCTGTGGAGTAGACATCCTCTCCAGACAAGGTGAGTTTCCCACCCCCAAGGCATGGTCCCAGGAGGTCTCAGAGTCCTGGCCCCAAGCACCACAACAGTAACCCGTGAATGTCATCCTGTTGGGAAATAGAGCTTTCTTTGTTACATGAACCAGATCATTTCTGAGCAAATTAAACCACTCTGCAGAACAGAACACAGAGGCATTCAGGGAGGAAGACAGATACTGTTTGGGGACCTGCCGATTGGCAAAGTTAGCCAGCAGACAGCAGAATTAGGAAAGGCTTGCGGAAGGAACCGACCCTGATTTGGATTTTCAGTCTTCAGAACTGTGAGAAATAAACCTCTGCTTTTAAAATCCACCCACTTGTGGTATTTGGGTTACAGCAGCGCTAGGTGACTAAGACAGGGAGAGGAGTCGGAGATGATTTCTCATCAGTAGACCCAGAAGGAAAAGCCATCTGACTCATTCAAGGAGAGAAGGCTGGCAGACAAAGGAAACCATCTCCAGGGAGCTGATGTGCCTACAGTTGGAATCTGCACTGGGATTTGGGAAGAAGAGCACCAGGATGCTGACATCATTGGAAGGAGAACAGGAAAAAGTTATGGCACTACTTCAGGAAAGGAAACCTTCCTTGGGAGGCGTTCACCAGACATTTGTAGGATGTCATACTTGGTAAAGTAGAGGGTTAGTGAGAAAGAGGAAGACCCTCAATAAAATGGATTGACCCAGTGGCTGCAACAATGGGCTCAAGCTTGGCAATGATCATGAGCATGGTGAAGACCTGGGCAGTATTTCTGTCTGTTATACATAAGATTGATAAGGACTGGCACCAACCCAATGGCACCTAACAATTACAACTATGTGGGTTTGGCTATCAGGAAGTGGACCTTGTTCACCCAACTTCTTCCAAGAGGGAGATGATCCTAGAATGTATAAAAAGCTCTGGGGTCCAGGGCCCTCCACAGGAACTTGCAACCCCTTCCCCAGCTTGGGATGAAGGGAATTTTGAGAAAGACTCCAGATGAACCAAAGAGGGTTAGGCCGGATGAGCTAACAAAAAGCTGTTCAAGGCTCCTGTTGTTGTTAGGTGCTGTTGAGTCGGTTCTAACTCATGACAACCATGTGCACAACAGTCCTGCACCATCCTCACAACTGTTGCTGTACTTCAGCTCATTGCTGCTGCCACTGTGTCAACCCAGCTCATTGGGAGACTTCTTTTTCGTG
>NW_006408876.1:1936661-1937630 GCF_000296735.1 Chrysochloris asiatica | reverse complement strand
ATGTATGAGAGATGAAGTCTCACCAACCTGGCTTCTAAGACTGTGCTTTTTCTAACACAGATTTGTTCTTCTGGCAGTCCATGGTACTTTTAATGTTCTTCTTCAACACCATAACTCAAACGCATCCACTCTTCTGTGGTCTTCTTTATTCACTGTCTAGCTTTCACATGCATATGTGGCTATTGAAAATACCAGGGCTTGAGTCACCTTAGTCCTCATACTGACATCTTTGCTCTTGAACACTTTTAGAGGTCTTGTGTAGCAGATTTGCTAATGCAATATGTTGTTTGATTTCATGTCTGCTATTTCCATGACTGTTGATATTGGATCCAAGCAAAATGAAGTCTTTCACAACTTCAATCTTTTCTCCTTTTATATGAATGTTGTTTATTGGTCTAGTGGTGAGGATTTTTTCTTCCTCTTTACATTGAGCTACAACCCAAACTGAAGGCTGTGGTCTTTGATCTTCATCAATAAGTATTTTAAGTCCTTTTCAAGACTGATTGACATTCATTAATGCCTTAACGTTTCTTTCTGAGGTAGGCCATACCAGGATGGGTTAATTTCACAGCTCAGTACAATCATCCAGGACTCTATTCAATCTCCTCTGGTCAGCTATCCTCAGTAGCTTTTTTGTCTTTTTAGACTGGACTCTGTCATGGTCCAAGGAGCTCTGGTGATGCAGTGGTTAAGTGCTCAGCTGCTAACCAAAAGGTCAGTGGTTCAAACCACCCTGAAGACAAAACATAGGGACCTGATCTCATAAAGATGACAGTCTTGGAAACCCTATGGGGCAGTTCTCTTCTGTTCTGCATGGTTGCTATGAGGCAGAAGGGACTTGACAGCACACAACAACAACAACAACAACAACAACAACAACAACAACAACGCAGTCTGGCACGAACCTACTGTTATTGCTTTCCCAGCCTCTCTTTCCATCCATCCTCTGTCAGCTCACATTGGACTAGG
>NW_006408876.1:1933240-1934962 GCF_000296735.1 Chrysochloris asiatica | reverse complement strand
GCCACTTGGTTTTGGTTTTGTTTTTCCTTGTTTATACACTTGGCTTGCAAACATCTCATCACCTGCAGCCTAATCTGCATTTTACTCTCCAGATACTTTATCACCTGCATATGCGATTGTAAAATTCTTGTTCTATATCTTCAATCTTCTTCAGTCTTTGATCTAAGATGGTTGTTGTTGTTTTTGTTATGTGCCGTGGAGTCAGTTTCAACTCAAAGTGACCCTGTGCAGGGTTTCCAAGGCTGTAAATCTTTACGGGAGCAGAATCCTCATCTTTCTCCCGTGGAGCAGCTGGTAGTTTCGAACTGTTGACTCTGAGGTTTGCAGCCCGATTCGTAACCACTACGCTACCAGAGATCCTTTGTAGTTGTTGTTAGGTGCTGTCAAGTCGGTTCCAACTCATAGCGACCTTATGCACAATAGAATAAAGCACTGCCCGGTCTTGTGCCAACCTCACATTCATTACCACACTTGAGTCTGTTGGTGTGTCGTACTGTGGTGGCAGAGATATTTAGCAGAGTAGAATATTTCCACAAATGTGTGTAGACTTAACATGGCAGGCCAGACTGAAAAACAGGATCAAAATGGAACTGAAAAATAAAGAATATGTATTTTTAAATTAGGAAACAGTGTCCATAGACAAGAAAATATAGGAAAGATGGGTTCAAGTGAAATCAGTGTTGGGGTGTCTCAGAGGACATCATGAGATCCTGTGTGGAAGACAGACTGAACTTCCTTCAAAATTGCAGCTCTATTTAAAATACTGAGAGAGAATTTCAGCAGAACCTTCTGGAATGCTTTCTGAAAATAAACATTGATCCCTGGAGACAAAACTGTTGACTTTGCCTTGGAAAACATTGGGTGGAGGGGCTTCCAAAGTCTGTTGAGTCTCAAATTGACTTTCTTTTGAGGTACTTTGGTGAAAGGTGAGTAGCAGTATTCAGTAGGGAACAGGCTTCGGAGGGTGAGCACAAAACCTTAAAACTCATCTGCTTTGCAGACATTATTAATGAATTTCACGTGTGGGTGAAAAGATGATCAAAGGTGAAGTGGCTGGTAAAAATCTCATTCACTCTGTTTGTCAGATCGGAGGAATTCAATCAAAGAGAAAACAGAAGATAACCAAACAAAAATGCTACTTTTCTCCTTAGCCCTGTGAAAGATCAGGGGAAAAAACTCTATTTTTTATGACTGCAAGAGAAAGCCAAGAGTTGAAACTGCTAACCCCATGAGACCTCATGAGAAAACGGGTGGATTTTTTTCCTTTGTGAATTTTAAAGCAGTACGATGGTTTGATTCCTTCATTTTCTCTTTTCCCCCTGTTCTGTTGCCTGTCACATCAGTGAGCCTGGCTGACAAGACTTATGTGGAGGTCTATAACCATCCCCTGGCCTCCCCAAATGCATTAGCATATTCAAATGGATTGCGGAGCTGTATAAGTTTAACCCTTACATAGTGCTGGAATTCACTGTGGGAAAATGTGGTGTCCCTGGAGACATGTGACTGCCCAAGGAGACAAGGGTGAGGTCAGGCGGCCTCATGTCCCTGTGATCCAAGCCACCAGTTTGCTGGGAAGAAAGGCATCAGTTGGTGATTCTGAACTTCAACTGGCATTGAAGTTTAGGATCTATGGTATGAACAGGATACAGCAGCTACTTTTGTGTCTGGGAGGAGCAGTGCTACCAGAAAACTTCCTCTTTATTCAAAATTTTTGTTATGTGC
>NW_006408876.1:1930051-1932120 GCF_000296735.1 Chrysochloris asiatica | reverse complement strand
GATGCTCTGAATTTGGACTTCCAGCCTTCTAAACTGTGAGAGAAGAAATTTTTGTTTGTCAGAGTCATCTCCTTGTGGTATTTCTGTTACAGTAGCACTGGATAAGTAGGACATTAACCAACACCCTTGGACACTAACCAACACCCTTAAAGCCTATTAGGTTAAGACTTTGATGTAATAACAAATGGGTACTGCTTTGCAAGGCACATCAAAACATCATCATTATTACTGTATTATTATTATTGTTGTTATAGTTTTACTGTATCTGGAACTGTTTTATTTATTTATTTATTTGTGCCTAGATTCAGATAACATTATGGAGACAGTTATATTCTTCTGCTTCATGTTTTCTTAGTTCACCTTTTTCTGTACAATTATGATTGCTGTTGTTAGTGGCTGTCAAGTCGATGCCAACACATCGTAAATCCATGTTCAAGGGCAAGTCAAAAAGTAATGGTATAAAGTCACAGGGAGCTTTATTAAACAAAAATGTCAAAATGTCATACCACAGCCTGACATCAACATCTCCTCCATCTAAGTCTACACACTTTCTAAAGGCAGTGTTTCCATCCCTTTACCTCTTGCCTGGAGAATTCTGTGCTCTTCGATTTTTGCACACTTTTGACAGACTAAAATCATATTCCTTTAGCATGTTCTTGAGTTTGGGGAACCCAAAGAACCCAAATAAGTTTGGGAATGCAAAGTCAGTAGTTTCAATCCATCAGCTGCTCCACAGAAGAAAGATGAGACTTTCTGTTCCCATAAAGATTTGCAACCTCAAAAACTCAATACAGAGTCTCTATGAGTTGGAACTGGGTCAAAAGCACACAACTACCAACCACCAAATAAGCTTAAAAGATTGAGATCAGGACTGTACGGTGGGCATGTTAATGTTCCCCAACAAAAATCTTATAGCCTAGCCCCTGCAAGTCTTTAAGAATGAATGATACATGGTCTTGATGGGAAGCAGTTCTTTCCTGGCATTTTTCTCACCAGCACAGTTTCCAGCGTTCTTCTCAATAAGCTTTCATGATGGTCCTTCAAGGCATCTGTCAAGATGGTCCCCTTTGGAACTGCACAAAACAGCTACCATAACCTTCATCTGTGATGAAGTTAGATTGTTAGATCTTAGTTAGTTAGATTCAAGGCACAGCTGACTTCTGTGCCTTGAATCTAATCATCTCAGCAGATTCCCTTGGTAATCATGGTTTTGATTGGACCTTTTACTGTTTTTTGAGAGCACCCTAGGGAGACTAAGACACATGTATTACTGAAAGAACTTGTCTGGATCCATCCACTGAGACATGCTGAAACATGGCGGGTTTGGAATAAGCCTGTGTAGGTCTGAACTGGAATCCTAGAAGCAGTACTGACTTCCTGCTCATAACATAATGAACTGTTGCCAGGTCCTTCTCCATCTCTGTGACTATTGGTCAGTTTGAGTTCATTGTGTGGCTTCTATTTTAACCCATCTAATGGAGAAACTCGCTCATTCTTGCTGACCCCTCTGCTTTACCAAACATGATATTCTTGTGTAACAATTGGTCTTTCCTGATGTGTCACAAGCAAGCAAGCGAAAGTCTTGACATTCTCATGTCTAGGGAATATTCTGGATGTATTTCTTCTCTAAGACTGGTTTTGTTCGTTTCTTGGCAGTCTGCAGTAGTCTTTGCCAGCACCACTTTTCAAAAGCACTAGTTTCAATTCTGTTTTCCTTTTCAATGTCCATCTTTTGGATGTACCTGAGGCAATTGGAAAAAACAAACAAACACAGTTTGGGTAAGATGCACCTTGGTCACTAAAGCAATACCTTTGCCTTTTAAAACTGTAAGTTTTCTTTTGCAGCTGAAATGCCCAATGCAATATGCCATTTGATCTCTTTCTTCTTCTTTCCTTCCTTCCTTTCTTATTTTCTTAACTTTTTATTGTGAATTGAGTGAACGTTAACAGAGATCGGTTTTCCATTCAACAATTCATACACATTTTGTTGCATGACATTGATTGCAATCCCCACAAGGTCACATTATGTACCTCACTTCCTCCCTGTGGTTCCTATTTCAGTTCCTGAC
>NW_006408876.1:1921430-1923137 GCF_000296735.1 Chrysochloris asiatica | reverse complement strand
GTTGTTGTTGTTGGAACTCTTTACTACATGTCCACCCGATCTGCCATATTGTTTTTCTCATCACTTGATCTCTTGATCACTGTAGTAGTTGCATACTGTTGTTGTTGTAAAGTGCCATTGAGTGGGTTCCAAGGAGCAGCTGGTGGGTTTGAACTATTGACTTTATGGTTTGTAAGTCAGTGCTTATGCTACCGTGCCACACCAGGAGTCCTGGTCACGTATTATCACATCCTATATCTTGTTTCCTTTCATTACCTCCACTGTGTTCACGTTAGTGCAAGCCTTACCATTTCTTGCCTGGATTGCTGCAATGTGCCTCAGTTAATTTGTCCCGTTTCAGTCATTCTTTACACAGAAGTCTTGAGTGTAATCTTTATGGAAGCAGGTAGCCAAGCCTTTCTTCCTGGTGCTACTGTGTGACTTTCAACCACTAACCTTTTGGCTACCAGCCAAGTGCAGACCATTTACACCACCAGAGTTTTAGCCTGTTCTCTCGGGAAGCTCTGAAACATGAACTGTACCAGAACATTAGCCTCTTCTGAGTCAAGGAGGTCAGCTTTGTATACCTCTGTGTTCAGTTATTGTTCGCTGACCACAGGGACAGGTTGGGGTGGTGTAACTATCCCTCCAGGACATGGGCAATACTGAACAAAAGGGACAGCCATCAGTTATCAGCCTACACTTTCAGCAACTGCAGCACAGGTGTACCACTTGGTGGAGAGGATGTGATTAGGACCAACCGCATTCCCTGTACAGAGAACCGGAGAAGCCAACCACGGAGCTGGTGATTCTATATAACTATGTGTTTCCTCTAGCACCTTCTTCTAAAGTTCAGTCACCTTCTGGATGGGTAATTCCAGAAACAACTAATGACTGTGAAGTACTAACATCTTAGCACAGATTCGTTTTTGGGAAGCGCTTTCCTTCACAAAGACAGCATTTACTGTGACACTCAGGCAGTGTGAGTGGGAAGAGTGGAAGACATGGGGAGATGTGAGGGTGAGAGATGAGGACAAGCTGTTCTGACTCTCCAGGTGTGCCTTGGGCCAGCCTGGGGAGGTGAGCAATGCAGGTGGAGGAAGGAAGTCATCCAGGTGGCTGCAGCAGATGTGTGCCACATCCTACAGGAAGGGAGATACACATCTCAGTTTAGGGGAAAAAAAAGTCAGCAAATGAAAACGTGGGAAATTTCAGTTCAGTGTTAGACACTAAAGTGGAAAGAGTCCATGGACATTGTGTGGATACTGACATGTTTGGTTTCTCCTGTATGTGAGACAGGGTGGGTGGGTGGACTTCATATAAACCTTTGATGAGGGGAAGTCTGACAGTATTGCTATTAGGGTTCCAATTCATACATGAATGGGTTTACTCCTATCAAAATGTATTTAAACATGTCTCTGCAATCCATGGATAACAACAGACAAGTTCTTTCAGGAATGCACTAGTTTAAGTCTCATCGGTGGTGATGGTTGTGTGTGTTGAATTGGTTCTAACTTATAGTGACCATGTACAGATTTTCTGAGGCTGTAAATCTTTACAGCAGGGGTGGGGAATGTCTAGCCCATGGGTCATATAACACCCTTGAAATCATTTGGTCTGGCCCTGCCAAGGCACCCGCACTACCAGCCATCATGTTGTTGTTATTAAGTGCCATTGAGTCAGTTTGACTGATCTTATGCACAACAGAACCAAACTGCCCCGTCCTGC
>NW_006408876.1:1919411-1920755 GCF_000296735.1 Chrysochloris asiatica | reverse complement strand
GCAGGTTGCTATTGAGTCTTCCTCCAATCCTGATGCCACATTTTTTCTTCATATAATCTAGTTTCTCAGATTTTTTCCCAGCATACAGAATGAATAAGTATGGTGAAAGAATACAACCCTGGTACACACCTTGCATGATTTTAAACCATTTAGTGTCCCCTTGTGCTGCTCAGAGGACTGCCTCTTGATCTATGTACAGGTTCCTCATGAGCATAATTGAGTGTTCTCTGCAGTGTTGTACAAAAATTGAAATTGTTCACTCAGTTAAAATCCTTTGCATAGTCAATGAAACAGAGGTAAACATCTTTTTGGTAATCTCTACTTTCAGCCAAGATCCATCTGACATCAGCAGTGATACTCCTTGTTCCATGTCCTTTTCTGAATCCAACTTCACCTCTGGCAGTTCCTTGTCAATGTACATTTGCAGTCATTTTTGAATTATATTTAGCAAATTTTTACTCGCATGTGATATTAATGATATTGTGTGATTATTTCTGCATTCTGCTGGGTCACCTTTCTTTGGAATGGGGACAAATATATCTCTTCCAATCAGTTGGACAGGTAACTGTCTTCGAAATTTCTTGGCATAGATGAGTGAGTGTCTCCAGTGCTGCATCAATTTGTTGAAAGATTTCAGTTTGTATTCCATCAGTTCCCAGAGTTTTGTTCTTTGCTGATGGCGTCATTGAACTTTGGATTTCTTCCCTTCCTACCATTGGATCTTGATCATATGCTAGCTGTTGAAATGGTTGAACATCGTCCATTTCATTTTGATAGTGACTCTGTATTTCTTTCATCTTTTTTCCCCCAAGTTTTTATTGTGAATTATGTGATAGTTTACATGGGAGAACATTAGCTTTACATTCATCCTACCATATTTCATTTCTTTGCCATGATTACAATCTCCTTCATGCATCATCAAACAACCAAAGGGTATACTCCGCAAGCCTGCTCTTGGTTGGCAGCACACAGACCCTCTCCCTCCCTGAGTTCAGAGTTCCCAGCCACTCCATCTCTCTATGTCATCTTCTCTACCTCCATCTCTGGCATCACTACTTCTCTGGATAGGGTCCCACACTGCTCTCTTCTCCCTTAATGGTCCCAGGGACTTCCGCTCCTGGACTGCAAAATCAACCACTTCCTTCCTTTTGTTACAAAACTTCTACATTTACATTTCTAATCCTCATAGTCAGTCCTGATAGCAATTATTCACTATTGTATCACAAGAGTCTTATCCCCATCTCCTTTTATCAACCCCGTCCTGACAGATTGGAAACCTCTCAGTGGAGATTCTACCTTCCCCTGCACCCTCTGGAACTAGGTTCCCTCTTGAAAGCTTGTAAG
>NW_006408876.1:1916525-1918185 GCF_000296735.1 Chrysochloris asiatica | reverse complement strand
GATGCCATTCTTCTTTAATTTGTCATTCCCAGCATAGTAAACCATGTGATTGTCAGATTCAAAATAGCCAATACCAGTCCATGTCAGCTCATTAATGCTTTTGATGTGTTCCATTTCAGTTTTGACAATTTCCAATTTTCCTAGATTCATAGTCACTCCATGTCCCAATCATTAATGGATGTTTCTAGCTGTTTCTCCTCATTTTGAATTGTTCCCCATCAGCCAATAAAGGTCTCAAAAACTTTATTCCATTTGAGTCATCACAGTTAACTCTACTTTGAGGAGGTAGCGTTTCCCCAGTCGTATTTTGAGTACCTTCCCACTTGAGGGGCTCATCCTATGGCACTGTATCTGACCATATTCTGGTGTTATTCATCATGCTTCAATAGCCAATATTCTGGTGTTCTCTGACTCTGCTAAATATTCAGAAGTAGTCTACCTCGCCTTCTTCTTAGCCTGTCTGAAGCTTCACTGACACATGTCCACCATGGGTATATCCTGCTGGTATTAAAAATACTTGTGGCCTAGCTTCCAGTATCATGACAACATGCAAGCCATCACAGTATGGCAAACAGATAGAGGGATACAGAGAAAGGCTGACCTACTATCACCAAGATTGAAGAATCAGGAGTAGAGTGTGTTCTTTGGACCTTGGGTCCCTGCACTCTGAACTCTTAGCTTTAGGGGAAGATTGTTGGAGACCTACAAGAATGCTGGGAAGACAGATGCTGAAAGGAAACAAACACCTTTCCCCAGAGCCAACAAAGACAGAAAGACTTCCCCTAGAGCCGGTACTCTGAATTTGGACTTCTAGCCTCCTAAACTGAGAATAAATCTCTGGTTGGTAAAGCCATCCATTGGTGGTATATCTGTCATAGCATCACTAGAGAATGAAGACACAGGACAAAGTTTGCCCCAGGGAACCTCAGCTGCTCCTGAAGATATTGGGGGTGGGGGTGGGCATCATTATGGGCAAATGGATTGTCATCAAGCGGATACTTGATGCTGAGGAGGAAGAAGTTGCTTGTTTGTTAAGAATACAGATAGACCTTGTAGAGATTGCAGGTTTGACTCCAGATGACCACAATAAGGCAGATATTGCTATAAAGCAAGTCACATGAAGTTTTTGTTTGTTTCCTAGTGCATAGAAAAGCTAAGTTTGCACCAGATTATAGCCTAGTAAGTGTGCAATAATATTATAGAAAATATTTGAAATATTGTGAGAAGAACCAAAATGTAACTCTGAGACACAAAGTGAGCACATGCTGTTAGGAAAATGGCCCCAATACACTTGTTTAATGCAGGATTGCCACTAACCTTGAATTTGTAAGAGAAAATGCAATACCTGCGAAGTGTAATCAGACAAGGTCTGTCCGTACAGCAAGGAGCATCCTTCTTAGTAAAGGGTCTTTAGCCATTAGGGGCTGGTCATTGCAGAGAAGAACAATGCCTTTGGGGGTCCCTCTCTATTCCCATTTTGTGAAAAGCAGAGACTGATGCAGTAGGGAGATATGGATTCAAGCCTGGGAGAGACAAGCTAGAGACTACTGGGAATGGAAAAAGATACTACATATCTGTTCATTGAACACCTGCTGTGGCATGGTAGGATCAGCACCAGAGTGTTAACCACAAGGTTGGCAGTTCAAGCCCACCAACTGCT
>NW_006408876.1:1913608-1915476 GCF_000296735.1 Chrysochloris asiatica | reverse complement strand
GTTAACATCATTTCCCTGCTTGCCTCCTAAATGTGAAAATTTTCTGTTTTCTCCCCATTTTCTTGTTTGAATTCAGACACAGTCAAGGCTCCTTGAGTGTCATTGGTTGGCACGTCTCTTACACGTCACTATCTACAGGATGTCTCTCCCTTTCTCTTTTCTTCAGCGGTTTGCTGACATCACTGGGCAGTAGGCCTGCAGTCCCCAGTGATCTGGATGTTGCCAATTATACCCCATGGGGGACATTGAACTGGCCCCATCAGCTGTCTTTCCTGTGAAGTAGTGGTGAGGTAGACCTAGTGGTTGGGTCAGATGCAGGTTCCTTTTGGCGGACTGCTTTGTGTTGATGGAGTGGATGTGACGGTGTGTTTCTCTCTGGGTGATATTGAACATTACTGGTCTTCACCACCCAAAGGCTGGCAAATATTTACTGAAAAGGGCTGGATTGTAAATAGATTAGAGTCCACACCCCACACTGGCCTGTGTTGTGTCATTTTCCTTTTTTGTTTTGTTTGAGTTTACAACTCTTTAAAACCATTCTTAGCTTGAGCTACATACAAAAACAGTCCGACTGACTAAACCCGTTGAGTCATTGGAAATGACAAACTAGCGGTGTTCTTTACTTACCAACTGTATTATTTTCGTGAAGAGAAAGTTCCCCATGTTACTTATTTGATTACCCTAAGGGGCAGTTTCATTTAGGAAAGGCAGGGTAAATATTTGAGTTTTCCATCTTATGGATTTGAGTAACAATGAGTTGGTCCCAGGTAGTCCCCCAAAGATACTCAAAATTTTTATTTTAGTATTTTTATTATGTTGTTGTTGCTAAGTGCCATCAAGTCGATTACAACCCATAGCGACCCTGTACAGGGTTTCTGAAGAGCAGCTGGTGAGCCTGAACTGCTAACCTTGCAGTTCAAATTGTTAATGGCAGTCTGGCACATTAACCCACAGCGCCACACTAGGATTTAATCATATTTGATGCATTTTAATCCATGAGTACTGAGGGTCCAATAGTACATCTTTGGCCAGTGGGAGCCAACTCAGGTTTGTTCCTAAAATTTTTTGGAAACAGTTTTGTTGAACTGTTCCAATTCACACCATACAATTCACCCATGAAAGCACATAACGCAGTGTAACTCACAGAGTTGCACAACCGTCATCACAATAAGATTTAGAGCTTTTGACGCCCTTGAAAGAAAACCTGGTGTCCTTAGCAGTCATTCCCCAGGCCCTCCAACCCAACTCCTTTGAACCCTACCCACCTCTACCATCAAGTTGATGCTGACTCATGGGGTTTCCAAGACTGTACCTCTTTATAGGAGAAGACAGCCTCATCTTTCTCTCGAAGAGTAGCTTAGTGAGTTTGAGCCACCAACCGTGTGGTTGTGGTTAGCAGCCCAAGGTTTAACCACTACACAACTAGGCTCCTTAGACTTAGACCTGTTGCTGCTGCTATCGCTGCTAAGTCAGTGCTGAGTCAAAACAACCCTATATTGGCTTTCCGAGGCTGGAAACCTTTACAGGAGCAGAAAGCTTTATCCTTCTCCCTCAGATGGATTCCAACAGCTGCCCTTGCTTAACCACTATACTGCCTAGCCATGTTTTTGTTGTTAGGTGCCACTGAGTCAGTTCCAGCCCATAGAGACACTATGTACAACTAATCAAAGCACTGCCCCATCCTACACCAAAGTATGAGAGACGTTGTTCTGGTCATCTAGGCTTTTAAGGAGCATTCTGACTATACTTCTTCTAACACAGATTTGTGTGTTCTTCTAGCCGTCCATAGGACCTTTCATAGTCTTCTATGACACCATAACTAAAATGCTTCAATTCTTCTATGGTCTTCCCTATTTATGTCCAACTTT
>NW_006408876.1:1910076-1912984 GCF_000296735.1 Chrysochloris asiatica | reverse complement strand
GCCAAGTGGCAGCATCGATGGACTCAAGCGTGGCAACAGTAGTGAGGTTGGCTCAGGATCAGGCAGTGTTTTGTTCTGTTGTGCATAAGGTCGCTATGAGTTGGTACCGACTCGATGGCACCTAACAACAACAACAACAGCAATTGATTGGTCCAGTGGTGAGGATTTTTGTTTTCTTTACATTGAGGTGCAACCCATACCGAAAGCTGAGGTCTTTGATGTTCATCACAAGTATTTTAAGTCCTCTTTGTTTTCACCCAGCAAGGTTGTATCATCTGCATATTGCAGGTTGTTAATGAGCCTTCTTCCCTCTAATCCTGATGCCACATTCTTCTTCATATAATCCATCAACATACAGACCGAGTAAATATGGTTAAAGAATACAATCCTGACACACACGTTTTCTAAGTGTCCCTTTTTTCTGTTTAAACAACTGTTTCTTAGTCTGTGTACAGGTTTCTCATGAACACAGTTAAGTGTTCCAGAATACTCATTCTCTTCAGTGTTGTCTATAGCTTGTCATGATCCACACACCCTTCTGGTATTCTCTGCTTTCAGCCAAGATCCATCTGACATCAACAATGCTAATGCTATCCCTTTTTCCATGTCCACTTCTGACTCCAATTTGAGCTTCTGGCCATTCTCTGTCAATGTCCTGTTGCAGCTGATTTTGAATTTTCTTTAGCAAAATTTTCCTTGTATGTGATATTAATGATATTGCAATTGATCTCCTCAGTCCATTGGCTTACCTCTCTTTGGAATGGCCACAAATGTGGATCAGTCTGTGTGTACTATGAATATGTAGGTTTAGCCACATTTTTTTTCAATATTTAATGAAATATTTGCATACTCACATATCAGACAACTTTATATAGGCAGTATCACCTCCTATTATTCATTTCTTGAAAAAAAATCTCTTCAATATATCTGATATTATCACCTGCCATGAAATTTTTAGTAGAGACTTGCTCTTTTCTTTTGCAATTTATTAGTAAATGTATGCCCACTGAGTTGACTTTTACCCACATTGATAGTCCCCTTGGGGTCCTGGTGTGGCGCTGTGGGTTAATGCGCCAGACTGCAAAGTCATTTGAATTGCAAAGTTGGGGGTTCAAACTCACCAGCTGCTCCTCGGAAACCCTATATAGGGTTGCTATGGGTCGGAACCGACTCGACGGCACTTAACAACAACAACATAGTCCCGCATGCTTTTTTCTTTACCTTCTCAAACAAAAGAAATATAATCGTTACAGATGATGGGAAGATAATGAACTCTGTAAGGATTTCAAGATAAGCCTTATCATTGTTGTTTTTAAGTGCCATTGAGTCATTTCAGACCCACAGCGACCTGATATAGGGATTCCAAGGAGCAGCTGGTGAGCTTGAACTACCGACCTTGCAGTTCAAACCAACACTGTAGTCCAGTGCATTAACACACAGCTCCATGTTTCAACCACATTTGATGAGTTTAAACCAAATGGCACTTGAGTGTAGCTTTAATTCGCCTTTCTCTTATGAGTGAGGTTGAGCAGCTTTTCATTGTTTAAGAGTCAGTTGCCTTTATACTTCCATGACTCATCTGCTCATATTTCTAAATGAATTTTTGCTAGAGTTGTTGGTCCTTTTCTTCATTATTTTTAGAACAGTTTTATAATTAGGTATGTGAATGGTCTGGTGCGTGTGCTCTTTTCTTGTAATGTCATTTGACTTCTTCTGTTGCTTTTGTTTTATTTGGCTGTCAAAATAGTCTGTCTTTTAAGAATCAAATAAACTAATCTTCTCACTTATTGCCTCCACATTTCAAGCCATGATTATGGGTTGCTATGGAGTCCTGGTGTGGTGCTATAGGATAAGCAGTGGACTGTTACTCACAATGTCACAAGTTCAAACCCACTAGCTGCTCCTTGGAAGCCCTATAAGGGGATGCTCCTAGCCAGAATGGACTCAACGATGCTGAACAACATCAATAACGAGTCCGAACACTGTCTTGACTGCAGCTAACAACAGATTTGAGCTTCTTTGTAATCCCAAATAACCTCTGTAGTCAATTTGTCTGGCTCCAGATAAAAACCTGATGAGTTTTAAATTGGGATCACATGAAATTTATGTCCTAGCTTAGAGAGACCTGACAGCTTTGTGATGCTGAATCTTCTTCCCCAAGAATGTGATCTATCTTTTCATTTATTCAACTCTGTTTTTGTGCCTTTCAGGAGCATTTTATGATGATGGTGATTTTTTTTTCTTTCCATATAGATTTTGGTCACTCCTTTGTAAAGTTCACACCTAAATATTTCTTCTCTTATTTTGCCGTCATAAATGGGAGTACTCTTTCTCATATATCTTTTTACTTTTTTTGTTTGGAATATGTGACATAAAAAAAAAAAAGACCCTGTTACTATTGTTGGAGTCCGGGGGTGGGGGGTGGTGGTGGTGGGGAACATATGGCCCGCAGGCCACACAAGGCTCTCAAAACCATTGGTCTGGCCCTGCCAAGATAACAGCAGTTCCAGCCATCACATTTGTTATTGTTATTAAGTGCCGCCAAGTCAGTTCTGACTCATAGCAACCCTGCATAGACTTCTGAGGAGCGGCTGGTGAATGTTAACCTCCACCTTGTGGCTGAAACCGACCTTGTGGTTCACTGCTAATCCTACAGCACCATACAGGATTCTAGTCATCACATTGTTGTTGCTGTTGTTAAGTGCCGTTGAGTTGGTTTTGACTCATAGTGCCCCAATATAGAGGGTTTCCAAAGAGTGACAGGGGAGTTGGAACTGCTGACCTTGTGGTTCAAACTGACCTTGCTGTCCAGCGCATTAGCTCACAGCACCATGCCAGGACTCCAGATATGACATTATTGGTTTTGTTGCTAGGTTCTATTGTGTCAGTACCGACTCATAGCGACTCT
>NW_006408876.1:1900510-1908892 GCF_000296735.1 Chrysochloris asiatica | reverse complement strand
GAATCTTATCCCCATCTCTCTTTTTTTTTTTTTTTTTTAAGGTTTTTATTGTGGATTGAGTGAAAGATTTCAGGGCACATCATCGGTTTCACATTCAAACATTCATCTACCTTGTTTCATTACATTGATTATAATCCTCTCCACATACCATCAGTTAACAGAGTTTCTCTCTATCTTCTTTAGCTTCCCCATCTCTTTTAACTAGACCCAGCTAGACAAGATGAAAACTATTCAGTGGGGACTCTATCTTCCTCTACACACTCTTAAACTATACTCTCTCTTGAAACTCTCTCTTAAGCCAGTCACTTCCTGCCTTTATCACCCACTCATTTTAGGTAGCCAGTGTCTAAGTTTCCCATCCCTATCTACCCTGTGTACAGAGGGTATAGCATTGATACTTGATGTGAAGACTCCTTCTCTCTCAGTTGATATTTTGAGCTACTACATCCTTGAGTATAAGTTAACTTCATCTAATTCGATTCCTTTATCAAAAAACATTTTTTTTTTTTATCTTCATCGAGTTAAATTCTGATTATCAAGTCATCAAGGCTAGGTCAAATGGGTACTATCTGCAATTTTGGGTGTTCTTGTGTGTCTCCCCTAACTTCATATCAGCTGAATGCTTCACTCTCAGCTCTAGCCCTCTGTGGCTATGTCCTTGTCTATGAGCTCAGGTGTCCCCAGGTCTCACCACACTTTGGACAAACCAGCGCTTCCTCTTCTCTCATCTCTAGGTCAATAGGAGTCAATGGACTATGGTTGAACTCAGCCCTTTTCTTCACTGCTGCTTTTCTCCCTCTTCCACTCAACAGCTGACCAACGGGGTCGCCAGAAAGCTTACATGCCTGCTTATGTGTGCCCTTTGAGTATTGGAGGGGGTTTGTCCTAAAGGGATTTGATTGCTTGCCTTGATGGCTTCTTGGTGAACAACTTGCTTATTCTTGTAGTAGCCAATCATACTGCCATTTTTGTTTTGGGTTTTTCCTGCTGACCTTTCTTGAAGATGTACCTTCTGTCAGTCTAGCTGTTCCAGGCTGGTCTGCTTGTCCTTTCTAGTGGGAATATTCCACCTCAGAAGGTTCTGGATGGGGCTCAGAATTCCACCTAAGGTCCTATACCTATTTCATTGGGAAAGTTCTAGGACACCTCTTAGGTATTCCAATCCATTATAGGCTGAAGACGGGCTTAAAAGTTTTCTGTAATCATGTTTGCAGACATTCCTTTCTATCCCACTCAAGTGTCCATTTTACAATAGTAGGCAAGGGAAACCAATATTCATAAAATAATCAAGAATCTTAGTATTATTTTTCCTCTTCAGACTATGCCTCAATCTCTGTATCACAGAACCCTGTTGTTCCAAGGTTGAGCATGCATCACTATTTACCTCTGTCCCATTTATTCCATGCAAACCTGTCTCAGTATTCCCCTATCTACCTTGTTCTTCCACCCCTCCCCCTTCTTGTGTCTTGCCCTCCCCAATACCTGAACTATGATGTGTTTGCCCCCTACCCTGTGCTCTACCATCACCTCCCTCCACCTCACCCCACACCCACCTCCCACTGGTAACCAATAAAGAATTTTTTTCCCCTTTTAGTAAGGGTATCTTTTCTTAAAATTTTACAATAATGGTCTTATGCAATATTTGTCCTTTTGTGACTGACTAATTTCACTCAATGGAGCTCTGGTAGCGTAGTGGTTACGAGTCGGGCTGCAAACCTTAAGGTCAGTGGTTCGAAACTACCAGCCGCTCCGCGGGAGAAAGATGAGGGTTTCTACTCCCGTAAAGATTTACACCCTCGGAAACCCTGTACAGGGTCGCTATGGGTCGGAACCGACTCGACGGCACTTAACAACAACAACAACAAATTTCACTCAGCATAATGTCCTCAAGGTTCATCCATGTTATGCAGTGGCTCACAGCTTCCTTGTTATTCTTCAAGGTAGCATAATATTCCATTGTGTGTATGTACCACAGTTTGTTTATCCATTCTTCCATTGATGGGCACCTAGGCTGTCTTTTTGCTATTGTGAATAGTGCTGCTATGAACATTGGTGTGCATATATCTCCTTGTGTTATGGCTCATATTTCTTGTGGATCTATACCAAGTAGGGGAATTGCTGGATCACATGGTATTTTTATTTCCAACTTTCTGAGGAAGCGCCATACTGTTTTCCAGAAGGGTTGGACCATTTTGCAATTCCACCAGCAGTGTAGTAGGGTCTCCGTATCCTCGCCAGCATTTATTGTCCTCTTCATTTTTGAACTTCGCTGTTACTACTGGTGTGAGATGATATTTCATTTTTGTTTTGACTTGTGTCTCTCTAATGGCTAATGATTATGAACATTTCTTCATATGTTTGTTGGCTGTCTGAATGTCTTTCTTGGTGAAGTGTCTGTTCAGGTCCTGTGCCCATTTTTTAATTGGCTTACTTGTCTCTTTTCTTGTAGAGGTGTTGTTGTTTCCTGTAGATACTTAGAAATTACTTCCTTGTCTGATATCCCATTGAAAAAGATTTTTTCCCATTCTGTGGGCTTCCTTTTAACTCTTTTGGTGAAATCCTTTGATGCACATAAGTTTCTAATTTTTAGAATATCCCAATCATCTATTTTGTCTTCTTTTGTCTGTGTAATTTTTGCAATGTTTGGTAGTCTGTGTGTGCCCTGTATTAGAGCCCTTAAATTTGTTCCTATTTTTTCAATGATGAAAAAATATAATTTATAATTCTGGGATTCACATTTAGGTCTATAGTCCATGCTGAGTTGGTTTTTTAATATGGCATGAGGTAAAGGTCTTGTTTTAATTTTTTGCATATTGATTTCCAGTTCTGCCAGCACCATCTGTTGAAGAGATGGTGTCTTCCCCACTCAATGTACTTTGGCCCTTTGTCAAAGATCTGTTGGCTGTATGTGGATGGGTTAATTTCTGAATTCCCAATTCTTTTCCATTGATCTGTATATCTTTCATTGTACCAGTACCAGGCTGTTTTGACCACAGTAGCCATGTAGTAAACTTTGAAATCAGGGAGTGAGAGGACTCTTGTGAGTCTTGTTGTCCTAGTAGCTTTCCCTCTCTTTCTTTGGGGTCCCCACAGATATCATCATCATCACCAGCTCTGTAGAAATGTTTGAAATTTGAGCCTCTGATAAAATATGCTTCTTATGAGCTGTATGAATGTAATCAATGGAATGACAACACCTCATGGGTGCCATGTTAGGAAAAGTCTCTTCAAGGGAAGAAGAAATAATCTTTGAAGTGCTCAGACTGCAATCTCAAAGTTACCAAGATGGAGATAACTTTGCAGATGTATATCATTCATTTCCATTGACCTCTTTCTCCTTGCTTCTCCTCAGCTCCATTTTCTTATGTCACCACAGAGTGTCGCCATGTTCTTCCTTGGCAGTCCCTTCTTCTGTAGCCTCTCTTTATTCTTCTATCTGTGTCTTCTATTTCTTCCTCTGCATTTTTTTTTGGGGGGAGGGACATTTATCATTGTTGGGAGTCCTGGTAGTGCTGTGGTTAAGTGCTGAGCTGCCAACCCAAAGGCCAGCAGTCTGAACCCACTATTTGCTCTGGAAGAGAAAGATGTGGCAGTCTGCTTCCAGAAAGATTACAGCCCTGGAAACGCTGTGGGGCAGTTGCTTTGAACTGGAATTGACTAAACAGTTATGGGTTTGTTTGTTTGTTTTTTTCTTGATTACATTTTTCTTGACTCTGTTTTCCCCTTTGCCTGTAATTTCAGAGTCCTGGTGTGATACTCTATGATAAGCACTGGAATGGTAACTGCAAAGTTGGCATTTCAAAACCACCAGCTGCTACTTGAAAACCCTATACAGGGTCACTATGAACAGGAACCAACAACATAGCTGGTAAGAGCAATGAACTATAATTGTTGTTATAACTCATGACAACCCCATATGATAGGGTAAATCTGCCCCATAGAGTTTTCTAGACTGTAATCTTACCCCAAGATCAGTTTGAACCACAAGGCTGGGGGGTCAGATGCACCAGTTGCTCCTCGGAAACCCTACAATGGGTCTTAATGAGTCAGAACTGACTCGATGACACTTAACAACAACAACAATCTTCATGGACAACATTCTGGTGGTGTCATGGATTAATCATTGGGCTACTAACTAAAAGGTCAGTGGTTCAAACCCATTAGCCATCCCATAGGACAAAGATGAGGCAATCTGTAAAGATTTATAGCTTCCAAAACTACAGGAAACAGTTCTACTGCGTCCTAGAGGGTCACTATGTGTCAGAATTGACTCACAGGCAGTAGGTTGGGCTTTTTAATTTTTATGAAAGCAGATCACTATGTCTTTCTTGTGTGGAGCTTCTGGCTGAGTGGATTCAAACCGCTCACCATTCAGTTAGTAGTGGAGTGCTTAACTGCTATCCTACCAAGGTTCCCTGAAATAGAATAAGTGTTAAGTAAAAAAATAAAAGTCCAATCCAGGAAATGAGTTCTTAAAAATATGATGTGGACAGCTTTCACCATGTGTGTTTATGACTTTGTTCCTAGAAGAAGGATTTGTTTGTATAATGTTAAGCACACAGTTCATGGGTTAGCTCATCCTGAAGATCATGGATCGTCAGAATCTCCATTTATTAGGCTGCTCCTATGGACCAGATGCAATACAATAACAAGACTATGCTAGGAACTCTTCTATGCATTCAATAAATACTTATGAAATTCCAAGTACCCTTGGAAATGTTGAAGGTATTGCAACAAATAAATTAAATAAAATCTCTGCCTGTTCTGAGTTTATAATAGAAAAGGAATACAGGAAATAAATTGGATAAATAAGTGAAAATACACAGAATTTACTTAGTTGTACTCTACGAGAATGCAAAGTCTGGGGCAAAGACTATGTTGTTGTTACTTTTAGGTACCTTTGAGTCAGTACTGACTCAGCAGCCCTATACACAACAGAACAAAGTAATGCCCAGTCCTGTACCAACTTCACAATCATTGCTATTCTGGAGCTCATTGCTTCTATGTCCGACGTATAAGAGACAAAATTTGGCCATCCTGGCTTCCAAAGAGCATGGAAAGTTATGGACAACATTGTGACCTATGAGTATTCCAAAACACTTATTTGTGCTCATGAGGAACCTGTACATGGACCAAGAGGCAGTTGTTCGAACAGAACAAGGGAACACCAAATGGTTTAAAATTAGGAAAGCTATGCACCAGAGTTGTATTCTTTCACCATAGTTATTCAATCTGTATGCTGAGCAAATAACCTGAGAAGCTGGGTTATATGAAGAAAAACGTGGCATCAGGATTGGAGGACGACTCATTAACAACCTGTGATATTCAGATGATACAACCTTGCTTGCTGAAAGTGAAGGGGACTTAAAATATTTACTGATGAAGATCAAAGAGCACAGCCTTCGGTGTGGGTTGCATCTGAATGTAAAGAAAACAAAAATCCTCACCACTGGACCAATAAACAACTTCCATATAAATGGGGATAAGATTGAAGTTGTCAAAGATTTCATTTTGCTTGAATCAACGATCAACACTCATGGAAGCAGCAGTCAAGAAATCAAACAACTTACTACATTAGGCAAATGTGCTTCACAAGATCTCTTTAAAGTGTTGAAGAGCAAAGGTGTCATTTTGAGGAGTAAGGTGCACCTGACCCAAGCCATGGTGTTTTCAGTAATCTCATATACATGCTGAAGTTAGACAGTGAATAAGAAACACTGTAGAAGAATTGATACTTTTGAATTATAGGTTGGAGGAGAATATTGAAAGTACCATGGACTGCCATGAGAGTCCCCATCTATCCAAATTGTGCTGGCTGCTCTTTACATGGCAGATCAGGAAACCAGGCTGCACCCAAGTCTGTTGGTGGAAGAGTAATGCACTGTGGGCAGGCTGTTCACCAAGAGAAAGAGAAGGAGGCATTCCAGAACAGATGATGCAAGAGGTTTGTGACCTCACATCACAGTAGAATGCACTAAGTGAACAAAAATGCATCAGGGAAGTGTTGGGGGAACACTTTTAAATAGATTAGTCAGGAAAGACTTCACTGAGCAATGGTATTGAAGTAAAGATCTGAAAGAATAAGGAAATGAGTTGGCTGCTCTCCATTTATTGGGTGATTGCACTTATGGGGCCCAGAACAAGAGTACAAATGACGGTCCACACACATCATAGCTCAATATTTAAAACTATAAATTGAGTTAAACTTCTACCCTCATACCTTGATGAATTGGACAATGAATGAAGAAGATCATGGAAGAATTGATGCATTTGAGTTATGGTGTGGCAGGAGACTATTGAAAGTACCATGGACTGCCAAGAGAACAATAAATCTGCGTGGGAAGAAGTACAGCCAGAATGCTTCTTAGAAACAAGCATGGCTAGATGTCATCTCTCATGCTTCAGATATATTATCATGTGGGATCAATCTCTAGAGAAGGACACCATGCTTGGTAAAGTGGAGGGTTATAGAAAAAGAGGAAGAACCCTAATGATTGTGAGGTTAGAGTAGGACTGTTCTGCATAGGGTTGCTATGAGTTGGTACCAACTTGATGGCCCGTAACAATCACAACATCTTGGTTAATATCGTCCTTCATAATACCATTAAAAAAATTACTTTAAAATTACCCAAAGTCATTAAAATATCCATTGTAAGTGGATTTAATTATTATTATGTATGCCTATGTTTTCCATTGATGTGCAGTTGGTGTTTGGATGAGTAAGAAAATGACAGCACACATCATTCACAAATTATACATTTATTCCATATATTTATATTCCTTGCCTTCATTGCAGTAAAATCACTAATTATGTTGTTGTGATCATGAATTTCAAATTCTTGGTTTTGTTTTGACAGGAATGCCACAGTAGTCAGCCCATCTTGAGTCACTATAATCCTTAAATCATTTTTTATTCAAGTTGGCTTGGAGAAACTTTGCTGAGGTACTTGCAACAGGAATTATCAATACACTTTTTACATACTTAGGTTCAGAAATGATCTGTGAATCTTACAGACCATGCTGTGGTGTAGTGAATTGTTTGGCATGTCTCTTCTAGTCTTAGTCTTTGTAACTCCCACAACCAATTCTTTTCCTGATGGCTCTGGGTTAAGAAGTAGGTGGGAAAAGATCCTGATAGGATGGCCTGATTCAGCTGTAGACGTTAACAGAGTTTATTGTAACTGTCAAAGTGTGAAACTCTGGCATGGGTATAAAATGAACCATCTCAGAAATGGGAAGGAGGAGGAATCTCATTATCATCTAAGAAGAAGAGCCAGGAATGGAGTAGTCTTTTGAACCTCAAGATCTCTGCATATTGAACCTCATCGAGCAGGGACAGAAAGCTGTGACACCAGAGAGGAGCAGTGGAGCAGCAGCAGCAGAACCAAGACCCAGAGCAGGAGACAGAGAGGTGGGCTTCCTAGTTCACAGAGCCAGGAAAGCTGAGGGACTTCGGGCAGGGGGTTTGCTTACAGAATAGGGTGCCTCAAAGCACTTAATTTGGGGACCTACAGAGCTATAGCCCAGTGCCTTTAGGCTGAAGTTTATGGTGGAGTGATGTGTCCTGTGAGCATTTATCAGCAGCCCTGAAAGAGCTTTGTTAACGTTACTTGAGAAGAGGCTGTCCTGATGGGAAGAACTGTGTCCTGAGCATTTCTGATCCTGCATTGTAACTTCTTCACTTACCTAATAACCCTGTAACTGAGAGGATGGTGTCTGAGTTCTTTGTGGCCCTGGAATGACTTATCAGACCCAGATGACGATAGAAAGTGCTGTAGGAGTGATGGTTTAGGGCCATTTTGGGGGCAGATGCTCACACAGTATAATGGGCTCATATTGGATGTGCTGTCTTTATTGTAGGAAATATTACACAATATTCTCATTTCGTTTATAAATCACTATCACTTCTATCACAATTTCTACTGTCTGAGCCATTAAAGTAATGCAAAAGAATTCTAGCCACTTTACTCAGCCATGCTGTATTATATCTGTATTTGTCTAGCCACTTCTCTGTCTATGAATGTAAGAGCAATATTTATAGCTCTTAGTTTGGCTCTGTAGGATCAGCACTGGTTTGCTAACCACAAGGTTGACAGTTCAAACCAACCAGCTGCTTCTTAGAAACTCTATACATTATGAATTGGATTGTGCCCTCCAGGAACATGTTTCAGCTTTGCTGAGCCATGATTCTCCACATTATGTAATTAGCTTTCATTTTTCATTCTGATGTAAATATATATATATGTTGTTGTTAAGTGCAGTTGAGTCAGTTCCGACCCATATCAACCCTGTACAGGGTTTCTGAGGCTGTAAATCTTTACGGGAGCAGAAAGCCTCATCTTTCTCCTGCGGAGCAGCTGATAGTTTCAAACTGCTGACCTT
>NW_006408876.1:1899322-1900360 GCF_000296735.1 Chrysochloris asiatica | reverse complement strand
ATATATATATTCCCAACCCTCACCTTTATGATGATAATGAATCAGGAAGCAATCTGCAGGATTAGTTTATGTCTCAAGTCAGTCTCTTCTGAGATATAAAAGGGATCCAATAAATAAATAGAGATCAAAGGAACCTCATCACCACCAAGCAACAACTGCTGGGAGCAGAGTGTGTCTTTTGGATTCCAGGTACCTGCGCCAAGAAGCTCCTCCATCCAAGAGGAGATTGATGCCAAGACTCATGGAATGCTCCCGGAGATGCAGAGCCCATAGATGTTGAAGGAAGACAAGGACCTTTTTCAGAAGCAACAGAAAGAAGATAGCATGCCTTCCCTGAGAGTTGGTGACCTGAATTTAGACTTCTAACCTCGAAAACTGTGAGAATAAATTTCAGTTTACTTCTTGTATTTCCGTGATAGCAGCAGGAGATGACTAAGACTGTAGCCACATGTCACTGTTATGAACACCATCCTGTGTTGTGGGTATCTTCAGAACCAGGAATCAAAACCCAGGGAGGTACAAGAGAATGGCTGTGGTATGAGCTAGGGTGCACCCAGGGGCATCAACCTCATAGTGGACCTGCTGACCACTATGTGCTGCAGACCACCGTGAACCAGCAAGGCTCTCGGGAGACCACCCATATTGCAGGACTGTCCCAGAGAGTTTCCAAGGCTGTCATCTTTATAGAATTTAATTTTTAATAGAATTAATTATTTTTCTGCCAGATCTTTCTCTCTTGGAGTGGCTTGTGAGTTCAAACCACCAACTTTCAGTTAGCAGCTGAGAGGTTTAGGAGTTTCAACACATAGGACAATTTCATTATGGTGAGAATCATGACCTATCCAAGTTAACACATATTTGGGGAGAGGACACAATTCACCCCAGAACACAGAAACAGTCCTTCTCTCTTCCACTGTGTTGTTGTTGTTGTTAGGTGTCATCAAGTCGGTACTGACCCACAGAGACCTTATGCACAGCAGAACGAAACACTGCCCAATTCTGGGCCAACCTCACTACTGTTACTATGCTTGAGTCCAT
>NW_006408876.1:1894507-1897507 GCF_000296735.1 Chrysochloris asiatica | reverse complement strand
TGGCCCAGGATCGGACATTGTTTCATTCTGCTGTGCATAGGGTCGCTATGAGTCGGTTCCGACTCGGTGGCACCTGACAACAACAACAATGAGAGACGAAGTTTGGCTATGTTGGCCTCCAAGGATAGAATCTAAATTTCCTTCTGGTAATCAGTGTAAGAAGAATGCTTGGTGGTGCTATGGTTAAGGTGCTGCTGGCTTTTGAAATGTCAGTGGTCTAGCTTTCGGTATCACAGGAATACTCAAGCCACCACAGTACGACTAACTGACAGACAGGTGGTTTTCGCGGGAGCATGAAAATCCTCACACCAATAATTCAGGCTGGAGTAAACAAAATACTTCTCTGATGGCCACACTGTGAGAAGGTAGTGAGTCAGGTAGGAGTTCAAGTCCTCTTTCTCCACATCTCTTACTCTATCTCATTTTTGTTGTTGCTGTGCGGTGTCAAGTTGGTTCCAACTCATAGCCATCCTGTATAGGCTTTACAAGAGTGGCTAGTGCGTTTGTACAGCTGACTTCGTGGTTACCAGTCCAGCCATAGTCTACGGTGTTGTAGGTATTTCCTCCAAAATACATTCACGATTAATGCAGCTTTTCTACTAGGAATCCCTTTTCATGCCTTTCTTTCCCATCTGTGCATTTCTGCTTATTAGAGAGCTAAGGTGCATTTGGACTGCATTCTTTTACTGATCCCCAAAATGCTTATCCACTCTTCACTTACTCATCATTAATTGCATGGTGGGTTTACAAAGAGGTGGGATACTAGGTCCCTGCTCCCGAGAATGTAGATATTAACTGTAAAGAGAAGACAGGACTTGTATAAACACTTTAAAAATCCAATGCCTTTTACTTTGTTTTGGTGGGGGTGGGGAGTGTGTGTGTGTGTGGAGGGCTAAGAGGAGGAGGACTTTTTTGTTTGTTTGTTTTTTTTTAAATTGTATTTTAATTACCTAAAGGAAAATTGCTATGTTTTTCTAAAGAGTAGCCCTATCTGGAAACTGATAGCAAACAAAGTATGGGATTTTCTCTTCCACTTTATAGATTTTGATTCGAGCTTGACTGTTTAGTTAGAGCATTAAGAGACGAAGCTCATACTCCCCAACCCTAAGCCTTGCAAACCCAACCTGTGATCAGAAAATCCAGCTGTGCACTTTCTATTTCTCGCCTCATTGACAGGAATAAAGATTCAGCAATCCCTACTTAACTGACAACATTGCCAGAGACACCTGAGGCAAAGAAAAAAGTCAGCTCAGCATTTGTGCACCCGCAGAGCCCTGCTGTGTTGCTGCATGAGTCCAAGCAAGATGCTTCCTCGTCTGCCTCCTCCCCCCACTCACTGGGACTGAGCATGTGCTGAGCTGGGCAGAGATGTTCTCCATCAGAATCTGTCCCCTCTCCCTTTGGTTAGGATAGGTGATGAGGCAAATTGGTAAGTCCAAGGGCTATGACTTGAGTCACTTGCCGGACTGCAGTGGTACCCTCTGCTTAGGAGATGTAGGGAAGGGTTACATTTAAGGAGCACGAGATCTAGATATGAGTTCAGGATACATGGGTTTGAGAATCATTTCTATATCATCTGTCTTTGGACTGGGAAATCTACAAGAAATAATTCATGAAATTCTCCAATTTGGTGAGCCCAACCCACTGCTGTTGAGTAGATTCCGACTCATGGTGACCTGAGCTATGTTTGGGACCTGCAGAATCCACAAAGGGAAACAAACAGTGTAGTTTCTGGCCTTTGCACCACTTGAAAACAATCCCAATTTTGGGCATTACTGAACACCTTGAAGGAATGAGTTTTGGGGCCTCAGGACCATAGCTTTGGGAGATATCAGGATCAGTTGGCATAACATAGTCCACAAACACAATGTTCTACATCCTACCTTGATGAGTAGTGACTGGAGTCATTAAAAAGTTCATGAGCAGCCATCTAATGTGGAGCTATTGGTCTCCCCTTGAGCAGAAGCTAGAAGAATGGTGAAAATTGAAGACAATTAGTCCAATTGACTAATGGAACAAGTGACCATCAGTCTCCATGACCATGGTACCAGAAGAATTAGATGGTACCCAGCTACTGCTACCAACTGCTCTGAAAAGATCACATTAGAAAGTCCTGGGTAGAGTAGGAGAAAATGTAGAAGAAAACTAAAAATCTGAACAGCATGGAGACTGGAGAAACTCCAAGACTATGGTACTTGGTCACCCTTCAAATCTAAAACTGAATTCATCCTTGTGGCTCAATTTTTAGCCAAACAGTAGATACATATACAGGGGGGGAACAAAAAAATAATCAGGTATGCATGCCACAGAATGGTCAACCATTGAGGACCAAAAGGGTAGCTGTGAGTCAGGCTGGGAATGAAGGAGGATTGGAAACAAGAAACACAGGAAGTGGGATAAGTGATGTTCTATTGAGGGGCTTGTGATCACTGAGATGAAACAAAGTGTATGATTTGCTGAGTGTAAAACTGATGATCTGCTCTATAAAGCTGTATTCAATTTACAGTAAAAAGTTTGACAAAAATCCCAATTTAGAAAGTTCATTTATATTCTGTTTGAGTTTGTCTCCCTGCTGTATGTGAGCACACATAAGAGCTCTGGTCCTATAGATTTTGTACAAATTGGCGACCACTTTCAGAAATTGGACAATGAATAAAGAAGACCATGGAAGAATTGGTGCATTTGAGTTACAGTGTTAGAGAGGAATATTGAAAGTACCATGGAATACCAAAAGACCAAACTAATCTGTATTGGAAGAAGTGCAGCCAGAGTGCTTCTTGGAAGCCAGGATGGTGAAACTTTGTTTCTCATACTTCAGACATATTATCAGGAGGGACCAGTCCCTGGAGAAGGACATCATGCTTGGTAAAATGGAGGGTCAATGAGAAAGAAAACATGGTATATATATATATTTTTTTTTCTTTTTTCTTAAATGTTTTATTGTGAATTATGTGATAGTTTACATGGGAGAACATTAGTTTTACATTCATTCTATCGTAT
>NW_006408876.1:1873870-1878065 GCF_000296735.1 Chrysochloris asiatica | reverse complement strand
AAACAATGGATTTCTTGCTTCTGCCACAAACTCCCCAGCTGTAAGTCTTCCAACCTTCTAAATATTCCTTTATATGTGGTTCAGAGTACTGGGACCATCCCCTGAGCCTGCTTGGTCCTGTATTCTGTGTTGTTCCCAGCAGAGCTCGTCACTGCACTTCCACCTAATCTGTGACCTTGTTTTCCTTGCCCTCACTATACTTATTCAATCTGTATGCTAAGCTAATAAACCGAGAAACTGAACTATATGAAGAAGAGCATGTTATCAGGATTGGAGGAAGTCTCATTAATAACCTGCTATATACAGATGACACAACTCTCCGCCTTCAGTATGGATTATAACTCAATGTAAAGAAAACAAAAATCCCCACAAGTGAATCAATACATAACATCATGATAAATGGAGTGAAGATTGAAGTTGTCAAGGATCTCATTTTGCTTCGGTTCACAATCAATGCTCATGGAAGTGATGGTGGTGGTGGTTATGTGCCGTGGAGTTGGTTCTGACTCATAGCGACCCTATACAGGGTTTCTGAGTCTGTACATCTTTACAGGAGCAGGCAGCCTCATCTTTCTCCTGTGGAGCAGCTGGTAGTTTCGAACTGCTGACCTTGAGGTTAGCAGCCCAATTGGGAACCACTACGCTACCAGAGCTCCTTGCTCATGGAAGTAGCAGTCAAAAAATCAAGTGACATTTTGCATTGGGCATATCTGCTTCACAAGACCTCTTTAAAGTGTTGAAGAGCAAAGATATCAGTTTGAAGACTAAGGTGCGCCTGACCCACATCATGGTATTTTCAGTGGCATCATGTGCATGTGATACCTGGACAGTGAATAAGGAAAAATTGAAAAGAATTGATGCCTTTGAATTATGGTGTTGGGGAAGAATAGTGTCCAGTGGGCTGCCAAAAGAATCAACACATCTGTTTTGGAAGAAGTACAGCCAGAAGGTTCCTTAGATGCAAGGATGGCAAGACTTTGTCTCATGTACTTTGGGCATGTTGTCAGGAAGGATTAGTTCCTGGAAAGACACCATGCTTGGTAAAAGGTAAGCCAAAAAAATGGGAATTGACACAAAAACAGTGAGCTTAAACATATCAGTTGTGATGATGGTTTGGAACTGGAAAATCACTCAGTAAAATTATCTTTTCTACGTAAGTAACTAGTTTAATTAATTGTTATTTACTCCTTCTTGAATACAGAAGGTGTGAAGAAGATATACAGAACTGGTTTATTGTCAGTATCTTCAGAATCCAAAAGCGAAGACCAAGGTGTTGAATCTGTCCCAACTTTCAGTCTGAAGTACAGCTTAGGTGCAACTTTGATAATGAACTACATTCAACACAGTATTGTTTCAGTACATTATTATTCCTATGTTGGTGCAAACTTACTTTTAAAATAAAACACCCATGTGTGAGATTAATAATCATCATAATGAGAATAAAATTTTAGTAGACATGCACAACATTAAGTTAAAATATAGGTGATCTTTATGTAAAGGAGGGAGGTTCAAGCTCTAGCACCATTTTTATCCATTAATTTGATAAATCTACCATCTTGTCATCTTTTCCTCAGTAATTAAACATAAATGTGTTATTTTATTTAGCAGTCTGCTTGTATGTGATAGAAGTCCCAGCTGCTGGGAGAGTTGGGGAGAGTTTTTGAGTCCTGGTGTGGTGCTGTAGGATCGGCATTAGACCGTCAACTACAAGGTCAGTGGTTCCAATCCACTAGCCATTCTTGGAAATCCTATACAGGGTCACTATGAGTCAGAACAGACTCCACAGCACTTTCCAACAACATTAACCCAGATTGTTGTTGTTGTTAGGTGACATTGAGTCGGTACTGACTCATAGCAACCTTATGCACAGGAGAACAAAACATAGCCCGATCCTGGGCCAACCTCACTATTACTGCCACGTTTAGGAGCTTCTTATTAAAGGTGCTTTGATGGCACTGTAGGATAAGAACTGGATTTTTAACTAAAGCAACATCATCATCAGTGTTGCTGTTGTTAAATGTCATCGAGTCAACATTTGTTGTTGTTGTTAAGTGCCGTCAAGTTGGTTACAACCCATAGCGACCCTGTATAGGGTTTCTGAGAAGCAGCTGGTTAGCTAGAATCACCGACCTTGAGGTTGAAAATGCCTTTGCAGTCAAGCGCATTAACCCACAGTGCCCCACCAGAACTCCTGAATCAACATTAGGAAGTCTTAGTTGATTTGTGTGGAAAAGTCGGCTTCATACCATAAACTTTTTTTCTCAAGGAACCCAAAAAGATAAAAGTGATTTTTAAGGAAAATTACGTTTAATTTCCTTTTTTGAAATGAGCTGTTGGAATAAGTTCTTTGGGTTACAAAAGGATAAGCAATTATGTCTGCTTCTGAAATAAAATTGGGGATGTGGTTGTGGTTGTGGTAGCAACTAGACGGAGATCTCTATTAGAAAAAAGTGCACTTGAAGGAGCCCTGGTTTGATGCTATAGGGGAAGCACTGGACAGCAAAGTTAGTTTGAACGAAAAGGTTGGCAGTTCAAACTCACCAGTCGCTCCTTGGAAACTCTATACAGGGTTGCTATGGGTCAGAACTGACTCAACGGCGCTTAAGCACAACAACACTTGATGCTGCAGAATTTTGCTTGCCACCAAATTTAGTACTGATGTGAAATAAAAATAAACTTCTTAAAAAATGGGCAGCAATAACACTTAATTATTATTGTTGTTAGGTGCCATCGAGTCAGTACCGACTCATAGCAACCCTATGCACAACAGAATGAAACACTGCCTGATCCTGGGCCAACCTCACAATTGTTACCACGCTTGAGCCCACTGATGCTGCCATTTTGTCAATCCATGTCGCTGGGGGTCTTCCTCTTTTTCTCTGACCCTCCACCTTATCAAACATGATATTCTTCTCTAGCAACTGGTCCCTCCTGACAATATGTCGGAAGTATGAGAGGTGAAGTCTGCCCATCCTGGTCTCCAGGGGGCGCTCTGGCTGCACGTCTTCCTTGGGATGGCTGAGCAGGCAGTCTACACTGCTGTGTCTCTTCTGTGATAGCAGCATGCTTCCAGCCTGCACCATAGCCTGCTTCCTGGTTTCGTATCTCACCCCTATGTGGGGGTCAGTTGCAGCTGTATTATGATAGAAGAGTAGGATGGGACTACAAACTGGGAGAATGAAAATCACTGCATTGATATTTCAATTTTTACCATTTCTGAAGTTGGACTATGTCTTACACATGAGGTTTTGTAGGTTCATTGTGATATAGTAATTAGTGGCATTCAGGAATCCTACTGATAATCAACTGGTCAACAAGGACCAGCCCTGTTTCAGCTTGGAATCCCCACCATCTTTCGTAGGTTACACACATATGGTAGACTCAAATATGCTCAAATTGTTGTTGTCAGGTGCCATTGAGTCGGAACTGACTCATAGCGACCCCATGCACAGCAGAACGAAACAATGTCCGATCATGGGCCAACCTCATTACCGCTGCCACAATGGAGTCCATCAATGATGCCACCTGGCAAATCCATATTGTTAGGGGTCTTCCTCTTTTTCTCTGACCCTCCACCTTACCCAGCAAGACATCCTTCTCCACCGACTGTTTCCTCCTGACAATATGTCCAAAGTTTGAGAGACGAAGTTTAGCCATGTTGGCCTCCAAGGAACACTCTGGCTGCACTTCCTCCAAAACAGATCTATTGGTTCTTTTGGCAGTCCATGGCACTTTCAGTATTCTCTTCCAACACCACAACTCAAAGGCATCAATTCTTCTATGAACGTCCTTATTCACTGTCCAGCTTTCACATCCATATGAGGTTACTGAAAATACAATGGCTTGTGTCAGGCACACCTTTGTCCTCAAGCTGACATCTCTGCTCTTCAACACTTTAAAAAGTTCCTGTGCAACAGATTTGCCCAATGAAATACGTTGTCTGATCTCTTGACTGCTGCTTCCACGAGTGTTGATAGTTGATCCAAGAAGAATGAAGTCCTTAACAACTTCAATCTTGTCTCCATTGATAAGAATGTTGTTTATTGGTCCAGTGGTGAGGATTTTTGTTTTCTTGACATTAAGATGCAATCCATACTGAAGGCTGTGCTCTTTAATCTTCATAAGTAAATGTTTCAAGTCCTCTTCACTTTCAGCAAACAGGGTTGTATTATCTGCATATTGCAGGTTGTTAATG
>NW_006408876.1:1870614-1871305 GCF_000296735.1 Chrysochloris asiatica | reverse complement strand
TCCGATCCTCCAAACATACCTTTATATTTGTTCCAGAGTTCCAACACCATCTCATGAGCCCTCTTGGCCTGGTATTCCATGTTGTTGTTGACCAAGCTCCTCACTACACATCTGCCCGATCCACCATCTTGAAGGTGGAAGGCCTGGTATGTGCTCAAATTATTGAAGAAAAATAGATGAGTTAGGAAGATTGGATGATCTAGTAACTTTGTGGACAGTGATTGCAATCTATAAAGATGAAGATGCTATGTCTAGACCAGTTTAATCAGCTCATGGAATTAATTTCATATATGATCATTCACATACTATCCACTAGTGGCCTTTGTACTAAACATTTTCCAGTGTCCTCAGATCTGAAGGTCATGTAGATACAACTTCAGCCTCCTGGAACATTCCCAGGTGTGATGATTCCTGGGAAGTTTCCGGGACCACCCGGAAGTAAGAAGATACCTTGGATTGTACCAACTCTAAGGACAGAGATGACTTTCTAGGTTTTCTGTTTATTTTCCAGAACAATTCATTTTGAATGCTGCCAGATGTTGTCAAAGATTTCATTTTCTTGGATCGACAATCAACACTCATGGAAGCAACAGTCAAGAAATCAAATGACATATTGCATTCAGCAAATCTGCTGCACAAGACCTCTTTAAATGTTGAATAGCAAAGATGTCACTCTGAGGACTAAGGTACT
>NW_006408876.1:1868412-1869856 GCF_000296735.1 Chrysochloris asiatica | reverse complement strand
GGCATCATTGATGGACTCAAGTGTGGCAGCGGTAGTGTGGTTGGCCCAGGATCGGACATTGTTTCGTTCTGCTGTGCATGGGGTTACTATGAGTCGGTTCCAACTTAATGGCACCTGACAACAACAACAACAGTCATGTGTCCTATAGATATGCAACTACAAGACAGAAGAGGTCTCTGTTCTCCTTGGACGTAAGTTCCAGAATTTTGGCATCATGGCTTGAATGGAAGCTCCAGCCTTCAGCAGATGGGCTGTGGGCTTCCGTTTCTTTTCTTCCCAGGTAGAGTTCACCGGCTGGAAGGAGTAGTGCAACCCAGCTTCTCGCCATCTGCTCTCTCAATGGGCTCTTTGGTCCATTGATGGTGTTTCCTTGAGGAACCTTTTGTGTTGACACACTGGAAGAAGACATGTGGTTGCTACTACTGGGAGCCTGGCTGGAAGACTTCTCTGCAGATATATGTGCACGTTAGAGTTGAAGAAAGCACTTGCAATCCTTTAAGAAAACCATTATTTGGCTCACTGCAGGCTAATTGCATTTGTTCAGTCATTGTGAAAATGGATGCAGATGGAACTAGGAAGTTGAGAAACACCCCACTGTTAAATCACAAAATAAAGTCTCTTATTCGGGAGACAGTATTGCCTAGGACAAGGATTTCACCAAGAAGTGGAAAATCGCTCAGTAAATTTCTCTTTTCCGGTTAAGTAACTCCCTTAATTAATTTTTACTGACCTGTTCCTTCCTGAACACACACTGCATGAATGTATATAGAACTGGTTTATTGGTAGTACCTTCAGTGTCAAAAAGCGAATCTATGCCCTCTTTCAGTCTGAAGTACAGTGTAGACACAACTTCGATAATGAACCACAAAGGACACAGTGTTGTCTCAGGATCTTCTTATTCCTAAATTGGTGCAACTTATTTCTAAATAAAACACCATGTGTGAGACTAATCATCAAAATAATGATGATAAAATTTTAGTCGAAATGCTCATTAGGATAAAAATATGGGGGATCTCTAACAAGGGCGGTTCAAATTCTGGCATCATTTTTGTCTCTCACATAACTCCATTTTACTTATTGATTTGATGAAATGATGCTGTCTTGTCATTTGTTTCATCAGTTATTATGCATAAAGGCACTGTTTTATTTAGCGAACTGCTTCTATATAGTATAGTTTCAACTGCTGTTAGAGTTGGGGAGACATATTAACCCGATTATTAGGGGCATAGATGTTACTTGAAAACCTGGTTGTTGTTGTTGTTGTTATTGTTGTTGTTAAGTGCCCTAGAGTCAATTCCAACCTAATGTACAACAGAACGAAATACTGCCCGGGCCTGTGCCATCCTCACAATCGTTGTTGTTAGACTTCAGCTCAGTGCTGCTGCTTCTCTCCCAATCCATTCGGGGTCTTCCTCTTCTTCGCTGACCCTCCACTTTACCATGC
>NW_006408876.1:1856319-1867737 GCF_000296735.1 Chrysochloris asiatica | reverse complement strand
AGTCTCAACTTAGTGCTCAAACTGGCATCTTTGCTCTTGAGTACTTTAAAGAGGTCTTGTGCAGCAGAACAGAGATTGTTTGCTAGCATGATTACTCATGTGGAAACTTGGTGGTAGCCTGGAAAAAAAAATTCCCATGAAAGGAGTCCTGGTGTGGCCCTGTAGAATAAGCACTATACTGTTAACTGAAAGGTCCACAGTTCTAACCCACCAATTCCTCTTTGGAAACCCTATTCAGGGGCACAATGATTCAGAACCGACTCGGTGGCGGTGGCACTTAACAACAACAACAGCAATATCTATGTTATTTCTTCTCATTGCCCAGCGCCTGAGGCAGACACACAGCTGATGTAATGGTGGTTGGTTATGAAAAGAGGTGAATATCTAGGATGGGGAGCTAATACCCAGCGTGACGATCATCTGGTCAACTACAGAGAAGAAACTTTCTGAGGCAGTGTGTTAGTCCCTGATCTTAATCACCAGTCAGGGTCTGTGATGAAAAAGCCACTGGAAGTCTTGGTAACTTCTAAATTTGTTTGTCCTCTCTCCAATGATTTGCCTTCTAGCTTCACATTACAGTGAGGTGGATATCAGCTTCATGGGTTTGTTAAAATCAGGTCAGTGGGTGCCCATGACTCCCCTAAAGTACCAGGATATTTACCTTAAGAAAGATGAAGGCTTTGTTAAGAGTTTCTACAGCGGATGAAAATGTGGAGGTTAGATTTCCTGTGACTCAGGTGGCCAGTTCTCCTGGTTTTCCCAGGAACGAGGGGTCTTCTAGGTACTGGGACTATCAGTATTAAATCTGGGAGAGTCTCACGCAAATCAGGACAAACTGGCCACTCTAGGAAAGCTGTATCTTGTGTGCCTGAAACTAAAAGTAGTTGTTAGTAACCACTGAGTCAATTCATGCAAAACAGATCATACTGTGCCTGGTCCTGTGCCATTTTGACAATGTTGGATTGCTCTAGTTCATCATTGTACTGGATAGCATATGCTCAAGAGCAGAGGATCAAGAACCAATGATACTGAAGGAAGAAGTCCAAGTTGAATCGAAGGCATTGGCAAAGAACAAGGCTTTGGGAATTGATGGAATACAAACTGAAATCTTTAAACAAACTGATGTGGCACTCATTCATCTATGCCAAGACATTTGGAAGACAGCTACCTGGATAACTGATTGAAAGAAACCCATATTAGTGCCCATTTCAAAGAGTTGTGACCCAATGGAATGAGGAAATCATCAAACAATATCTTTAATATTACATGCAAGTAAAATTTTGCAGATAATTTAAAAATGGCTGCAAAAGTACATTGACAGAGAACTGCCAGAGGTTCAAGCCAGAATCAGATAAGGAGGTGGAATGAAGGATATCATTACTGATGTCAGATAGATCTTGGCTGAAAGCAGAGAGTACCAGAAAGATGTTTACCTGTGCTTTATTGACTATGCAAAGGCTTTCGATTGTGTGGATCATGACAAGCTATGGACAACATTGCAGAGAATGACTATTCTGGAACACTTAATTTTGCTTATGAGGAGTGTGTACATAGACCAAAGGGCAATTGTTTAAACAGAACAAGGCTTTAAATTTAGGAAAGGTGTGTGCCAGGGTTGTGTTCTTTCACCATACTTATTCAATCCGCATGCTGAGCACGTAATCTGAAAAGCTGGATTATATGAAGAAGAATGTGGCATCAGGATTGGAGGAAGACTCATTATTAACGTGCGATATGCAGATGATACAACCTTGCCTTTTGAATGCTAAGAGGACTTAAGATCCTTACTGATGAAGATCAAAGACAACAGACTTCAGTATGGGTTACACATCAATGTACAGAAAACAAAAATCCTCACCACTGGACCAATAAATAACATCCATATAAATGGAGAAAAATTTGAAGTTGTGAAAGACTTCATTTTGCTCAGATCAACCATCAACACTCATGGAAGCAGCAGTCAAGAAATCAAATGATGTATTACATTAGGCAAATGTGCTGCACAAGGTCACTTTAAAGTGTTCATGAGTAAAGATGTTAATCTGAAGACTAAAGTATGCCTGATCCAAGACATGGTATTTTCAATAACCTCATATGCATTTAAAAGTTGGACAATGAATAAGGAAGACCATAGAAGAATTGATGCATTTGAGTTATATATGGTGTTGGAGGAGAATATTGAAAGTACCATGGACTGCCAAAATAACAAACAAATCTGTGTTGGAAGAAGTATAGTCAGAATACTCCTTGGAAGTCAGGATCACCAGATTTCGTCTCTCATACTTTGGCCATATTTTCAGGAGGGACCAGTTCCTGGAGAAGGACATCATGCTTGATAAAGTTGCAGAAGAAGAGGGAGATTCCCAACTACATGGATTGGCATAATGGCAGAAGCAATGGACTCTGGCATAACGACAATTGTGAGGTTGGTTCAGGACCAGGCAGTGGTTCGTTCTGTTGTGCATAGGTTCACTATGAGTAGGTACCAACTGGTTAGTACCTAACAACAGCAACAAGTATATTGTTGCAGCCAATATGTACTTTGTATCTCCCATGCCAGAGGGCTCATCTTCCAGCACTATGTTAGATTATTCTCTGCTGTGACCCACAACGTTTTTATTATAGTAAAAGTATGCACAAGAAAACATACATCAATTTAACAATTCTACATAAATGATTCATTGACATTGATTACATTTTTCAAGTTGTACAACAATGCCCAGGGTTTCCATTGGCTGATTTTTGGATTACTGGTTTGGTGCTGTAAGACAAGCATGGACTATAAAGTTGGTTTGAACTGCAAGGTGGGTGGTTCAAACGTACCAGCTGCTCCTTGTAAACCCCATAGAGGTTCGCTATGAGTGAGAACCATCTCAACAACAGTTTACAACAATAACAATTTTTTAGAAGTAAATAGTCAGGCCTTTTTTCCTAGTCTGCCTTACTTAGTCTGAAAGTTCTAATGAAATCTATCCACTATGGTGACCCTGCTGGTATTTGAAATACTGCTGGCATCATTGTAGTATGCAAGACCCCAAAGTATGACACACTGACAGACTTTGAAAGTTTAGCTAGCTTGCTAGCCTTGTAAATACTTTATGATAAAAATATTTTGGCTAAAACCCTATTCATAATGTGCACATAAACACATGTCTGTTCTCTGTACCATCATCTGAATGCGATCATGTGTTTTGTACTTTTGGCCATATGATACATACAACACCGAAGTTTATGGAATGAATGGTAAGTCTTATCATTTCTCATGTTTTCCAGCCATCTAATGATTCACGATTCTCAGTGTGGCACTGTAGGATGAGAACTGGACTATGGACCACAAGATCAGCAGTTCAAACCCACCAGCCACTCCTCAGAAATCCTAATACAGGGTCTCTATGAGTTGGAACCAACTCGATGACACTTAACAGAAACAATGATTCAGGAGAGGGCAGTGGCAGACTCTCCAAATTGCAGAACTGCTAAAAATTCTCCTTCTTCCTGGGTAGCAAAGCCCATCTGTTTTTAAACTGTGCGGGAGCTGCTGACACTTTATTAAGCTATTGTTTTACTGAAATTGCAGTTATCTAAAGTGACACTTGCCTTCCACTTCTGCTTTCCAAAGTGCAGTAACCATAACTACTACTTATTTGGGAAACTGCGTGTGGTTTGTCCTCCAGTTGATTAATAACGCAGAGTCAATATTTTCACGTTATTTTAAAGCATCGCAGCATGCGGCCGTGTTTCTTGGATACTCACTTTTCTGTATCTTTTTTTCCTTCTTGCCATAAGACTGCTTACCCTGGCTATTTTCTTTCTAGCAGGAAGCAGGAACTCACACTGTGATGCGAAGTTGTTTGGTGAAACGCGATTCTAAGTATTGCTGTGGGGGTGTTTTGTCTAGCCTCACTTTGCACACCTGACTTATCAATATGGTTAGATTCCAAAGACTAGGTCGTTAGGGGGAAATCAGTGTGATGAGAACATGGAGAATGACCACACTGGACCACAAAATGGAGGATCACTATATCATTGCATCACTGCCAAATCATATCACTACATGACTGCCGATTTGCATCATTTCATAACTGCTAACGCAGGGAGAATTGCCTCCCAGCCAAGTTGATACCTAACCATAGCCATCATAGCCAGCGGTACTCTCACCTGGCACCTTGACATTTGTTACTACCAGACATGTGTTGTTAACATGTAAAATACCTCTCTACTGCTCGGCTGGGCAGCTCTGGTAGCGTAGTGGTTACAAATTGGGCTGCGAACCGCAAGGTCAGCAGTTCGAAACTACCAGCTGTTCTGCGGGAGAAAGATGAGGCTTTCTGCTCCCGTAAAGATTTACAGCCTCGGAAACCCTGTACAGGGTTGCTATGAGTTGGAACCAACTCCACGGCATATAACACCAACAGCTGCTTGACTGTGGAGTCCTGGTGTGGTGCTGTGGGTTAATGCGCCAGACTGCAAAGTTATTTGAACTGCAAGGTTGTTGGTTCAAGCTCACCAGCTGCTCCTCGGAAACCCTACACAGGGTCACTATGGGTTGGAACCGACTCAACGGCACTTAACAACAACAATTGCCTGGCTGAAAGTTGGGCTATGAGGGTGAGTTCCTTTTGAAACCATAGTCTCAGATTCCTCCGGTCTCCTTCTCACCACTAAGCCCTGGCTTTTTTAAAAAAAAATAATTTTGAATTTTATTCCACACATTCTGCTGCCCTATCCAGGACCTTCTAATGCTACAACACATGTTTAGCCACACACTTCAATCTATAACACCCAGCTTCACAGAACTCTTGAAATGATTCCAGCCAGATTACTCACAGGCCAAGCTTCCGAAGACCCCAAGAACCTTCTCTTGTCCCCCTGTTTCACGTCAAATTTCCACGCCTTGGGTTGGCTGGGACTCTGTTCATCTGAACTAATGCAGACTCAAAGGCGAGACAATAGATTGGTATAAAAGGCTTCCTGCCAAAGAACAAATGAGAGAGTAAGATTCTATCTCACTTTCACATGGGAAAAACAAAGATGCAGCTGGATGAAAAAGGAGAAAAAAGAAAGGCCAGGGATTCTAAGACAAGCCTCAGAGATTTAAGTATTTTTCTTTGATCTGGCCTGGTTTATTGGAGTTCAAGGTTGAACGTGACTTGAAAGGCCAAAAGTAACGATTCTCATTTCCAGGTGAGGCTCCTATACCCCACAGACGTTCATACCTTGCCACGGTCAAGGAGCTGGTCAAGGGCAGAAGCAGGTCTCCTGATGTGCAGATCTGAGTTCTTTTTACGAAAGAATCCTGGTGACACTGTAGGGTAAACACTGGACTTCTAGCCACCAGGTTGGCAGTTCAAACCCACCAGTTGCTCTGTGGGAGTAAAATCCTTTCTTCACCTATAAGGATTTACAACCTCTTCAACCCTCTTATGGCGATGTGGGTTAATGTGCTGGACTGAAAGGTTGGTTTGAACTGCAAGGTCGGTGGTTCAAGCTCACCAGCCACTCCTTGGAACCCCTATTATTGTTGTTGTTATTAATACCATCGAGTCAGTACCAACTCATAGCGACCCTATGTACAACAGAACAAAATACTGCCCAGCCGTGGACCAACCTCACAATTGTTGCCATGCTTGAGCCCATTGATGCTGCCACTTTGCCAAGCCATCTCACTAGGGGTCTTCCTCTTTCTCTCTGACCCTCCACGTTACCAAACATGATTTCCTTCTCCAGTGACTGGTCCTTCCTGATAATATGTCCAAAGTATGAGAGATGAAGTTTGGCCTTCCTGGCCCCCAAGGAGAACTCTGGCTGCACTTCTTCCAAAACAGATCTATTGGTTCTTTTGGCAGTCCATGGTAGTTTCAATATTTTCCTCCAACACCGTAACTCAAAAGCATCAGTTCTTATACGGTCTTCCTTATTCACTGTCCAGCTTTCGCATCCATATAAGGTTATTGCAAATACCATGGCTTAGGTCAGGTGCACCTTAGTCCTCAAGCTGACATCTTTGCTCTTCAACATTTTAAAAAGGTCTTGTGCAGTAGATTTGCCTAATGCAATACATCATTTTGATTTCTTGACTTCTGCTTCCATGAGTGTTGATACTTGATCCAAGAAGAACAAAGTCCTTGACAGCTTTGATCTTTTCTTCATTGATAAGAATGTTGTTTATTGGTCCAGTGGTGAGGATTTTTGTTTTCTTTACATTGAGATGCAATCCATACTGAAAGCTGTGCTCTTTGATCTTCATCAGTAGATACTTTAAGTCATCTGCATATCGCAGGTTGTTAATGAGTCTTCCTCCAATCCTGAAGCCACGTTTTTCTTCATATAACCCAGCTTCTCGGAATATTTGCTCATCCACAGGGTCGCTATGGTCAGAACTGACTCCATGCCACTTAACAACACTAACAACAAACCCCTATGAGGAAGCACAATGGCTCCATAAGATAAGCAGTAGACTGGTAACCACAAGGTCTGTAGTTCAAGCCTGCCAGTTGCTCCCTGGGAGAAAGACGAGCTTTCTGCTCCCACAAAGGTTTAAAGCCTCCGAAACCCTATACAGGCTCACTACGACTTAGAAATGACTTGATGGCACTTAGCAACAAGAAACCCTGCAAGCTGGAATCAGTATAGCAATGGGTGTAGTTTTCCGGTTTGAATCTTTCACTGCATGCTGTTACTTCCAGTATATGTGAGAGCAAAATGGAAACTTTGGGCCATGTTGCCTGCCAAGCTCTGCACAGAAGGAAGGTACTTCAGTTGGGACTACAGAGATGAGCCTGATGGACTGGGGAACCTAAAGGACTGGAATCCCAGGTGGTACAAAAGGAAAGCCCATTGTGTTGCAACCAACAATTTGGAGGTTCCAGTTCACAAGAGGCATCTCAGAAGAAAGACCTGGCAGTCTTCTTCTGAAAACTCATCCATTGAAAACTCTATGGAGTCCAGCTCTACTCAGACACACGGAGTCCCATTGAGTCCAGGTTTATTCAGCAACAACTAAAAAACAAAGTGAGATTGGGGCATGACCCTTTTCAGCCATTCTAGCACATTCTTCTTCTGAATTGCCCCAGGATTTGGCATCTATACTTACTCCGGGACTTTACATGATCTTATCCACAGAGCCCTGGTGTGGTGCTGCAGGGTAAACACTGGACTGCTAAATGCAAGGTCCATGGTTCAAACCCACCAGCCCCTCTCAGAAACCCTATACCAGGTCTCTATGAGTTGGAACTGTCTCATTGCATGTAACAACCATAAGATACTACACAAGGAGCTCTTGTAGTTCAATGGTTAAGTGTTAAGTTTAATGGCTAAGTTTAAAGGAAAGTTTGGCAGTTCAAATCCATCCAGCAGCTCCTCAGGAAAAAGATTTGGTGATCTGCTTCCATTTAGATTGCTGTTGTTGTTGTTATTGTTGTTGCTAAGTGCCGTCGATTCGGTTCTGACTCATAGCAACCCTTTATAGGGTTCTGAGTAGCAGCTGATGGGTTTGAACTGCCGACTTTGTGGTTAGAAGTCCAGTGTTTAACCAACAGTGCCACACCAGGTCTCCTCCATATAGAATACAGCCTAGGGACTCCTATGGGGCAATTCGACTCTGTCATATGGAGTTCCCATGAGTCTGAATCACTTTGATGACACCCAACAACAAAAAAAGACGTTGCTTAATTAGACCTTACATTTTCATTCTCGGAGAATCTCCAAGGTATGTATGCTAACAAAAGACACCTGTTAAATTTAACACAAGCTTTATTTGAGAAAACAAGTTAATATATTTTTTCAAGAATTTATGTTGCAAAAAAAAAAAAAAAAAGTCTCCAATCACCTCATGTATGGGAAAATGTCTGTTTTAGAATTCTCTAGTCAGCCTCTTTCCTCTCTGAGACTAATCTAGAGTTATAATGCTGTTTATGGCTCTCCATGTCTCTGAGTGCAGCTGTATATTGGGCAAATTGATAGACTGTTAGGGAGTAGATGGCCAATTCACTGGACTACAAATGCGAGGCTGGAGCTCCCCTCTGTCTTCACTGACCATTCATTTCAGGGTTTCCTATTATGGCACCATTTTAATGAATCTATCAAACCTGGGGGCACGAAAGAATCAACAGAAACTATTCTTTCCTGCCTCAAAAAACACCACTTTTGGAATATAGGTCTACACACCCAAAGACTTCCCTGTATGTGAAAATCAGGGGGTTTCAGAGCTGAGAGGACCCTCAGATCCAATCCACATTCATGTTAAAGCCACGATGATGAGAGTCTATGAGACGAATGTGGACTCTAAAGTCAGGGGTGGCACCCATTTCCTGCCCTCTGCCCCTGGTTCAAGGAGAGGACTATGTCCTTTCATCTGTAGATGATGGAAAAGAATTCAGAGCAGTGGTTAAAAACCACTGTCTGGAGTTTCTGTCCTTCTCCATCAATACTGGACATGCAACAATGTCCAGAGACATCCTGACACTTGGATGGGAGATACTGGTGATATTGGATAGAGATATTGGTATCTAGTGCTTTTCAGCATCCTGCAATGCATCAGACACAGTACCTTCAACAAAGAATTAATTATCTGCCCCAAAATGTCTCCTCTGCTGAGGATGTGAATTCTTGCTTTGCAGGAACATGTTGAGTATTGGAGTTGGAAAGACTTGGATTCCAGTCTTGGGTTTGCTGCTTTGTGGTGTTGTTGCTGTTGTTTGGTGTCATTGAGTTGATTCTGACTCATCATGACCCTATGTATGACAGAACAAAGCACAACCTGGCTCAACACCAGCCTCACAATCATTGCTATGTCTGGGCCCATTGTTGTAGTGACGGTGCTAATCTATCTCGCTTAGGGTCTTCCTCTGTATCCAGGAATGAGTCTCTCCTGATAATACATGCAAAGCTTAAGACACAAAGTCTCAATTGAAAATGCTCACCATTTTCAATTCTGAGGAACATTCTGGTGATACTTCCTCTAAGACATGTTGTTGGTTCTTCTGGCAGTCCATGGAATATTTCATATTCCTTGTCAATTCCATAATTCAAAGACATCCATTTTTCAGTTTTCTGTATTCATTACCTAGCTTTCATATGCACATGTTGTTGTTGTTAGGTGCCATCGAGTCAGTACCAACTCACAGCAACCTTATTATGCACAGCAGAAGGAAACATTGCCCGATACTGGGCCATCCTCACTACTATTGCCATGCTTGAGTCCATCAATGCTGCTACTTGGCCAATCCATCTCACTGGGGTTCTTCCTCTTTTTCTTTGACCCTCCACCTTACCAAACATGACTGGTCCAGTGACTAGTCCCAGCGACTGGTTCCTCCTGACCAGTCCTTCCTGACATTATGTCCGAAATATGAAAGAGGAAGTTTGGCCCTCCTGGACTCCAAGGAGCACTCTGGCTGCACTTCTTCCAACACAGATCTGTTGGTTCTTTGGGCAGCCGATGGCACTTTCAATATTCTACTCCAACACCATAACTCAAATGCATCAATTCTTCTACGGTCTTCCTTATTCACTGTCCAGCTTTTACATACATATGAGGTTATTAAAAATACCATGGCTTGGGTCAGGCACACCTTAGTCCTCAAGCTGACATCTTTGCTCTTCAACACTTTAAAAAGGTCTTGTGCAGCACATTGGCCTACTGCCATATGTCGTTTGATTTCTTGACTGCTGCTTCCATGAGTGTTGATAGTTGATCCAAGAAGAATGAAGTCCTTGACAACTTCAATCTTTTCTCCATTTATGTGGATGTTGTTTATTGGTCCAGTGGTGAGGATTTTTGTTTTCTTTACATTGAGATGCAATCCATACCAAAGGCTGTGCTCTTTGATCTTCATCAGTAAATGTTTTAAGTCCTCTTCACTTTCAGCAAGCAAGGTTGTATTATCTGCATATAACAGGTTGAAATGACTGAAAATACCTTGGGTTGTATCAGACATGTCTTAGTCCTCAGAGTGACATCTTTGATCTTGAATACTTTGAAGATGTCTTGTGCAGCAGATTTTCTAAATGCAATGGTGGTGGGGTTATGTGCCGTGGAGTCGGAACTGACTCATAGCTACCCTGTACAGGGTTTCCCAGGCTGTAAATCTTTATGGGAGCAGAAAGCCTCATCTTTCTCCCACAGAACAGCTGGTAGTTTTGAACTGCTGACCTTAAGGTTTGCAGTCCGATTCGTAACCACTACGCTGCTGGAGATCCTTGCTCAATGCAATACATCCTTTGATTTCCTGACCGCTGCTTCCATGAGTGTTGATAGTGGATTTGAGTGAAATAAAATCCTTGACAATTTCAGTATTTCATCTGTTTATTATAATGATTCCTATGGATGGCCAAACTTCGCTTCTCATGTTTGGTGAAGTGGAGGGTCAGAGAAAAAGAGGAAGACCCCCAGCGAGATAGATTGGCAAAATGGCAGCATCAATGGCTCAAGCGTGGCAATAATTGTGAGATTGGTCCAGGACTGAATAGTGTTTCATTCTGTTGTGCATAGGGTCGCTATGAGTTGGTACAGATAGATGGCACCTAACAACAACAACAACAACATTGCTCTGCGTAACTCTGTTTCCTCTTCTATAAAATGGGTGTGATGATCGTGTTGATTGCATAGGGTCATCTTGAGGGTTCAATAGATGCTTGAATATTAAGCACAAGGGTTCCCACGTGGTGGCGCTGTGGATTAGGTGTTGGCCTAGTTCACAGAAAGGTGGGCGTTTCAAACCCGTCAACTACTCTTCATAAGGAAGATGAGGCTGTTTGCTTCATGAAGTTTAATAGTCTCAGAAACCCTATATAAGGTTGTTATCAGTAGAATAGAGTTGATTTTTCTTGTATGTGTGTTTTTTTTTTACTGATGTTATTGGTGGTTACATGCCGTGGAGTTGGTTCCAACTCATAGTGACTCTGCATAGGGTTTCTGAGGCTGTAAATCTTTAAAGAAGCAGAAAGCCTCATTTTTTTTCTCCTGTGGAACCACTGGTAGTTTCAAACTGCTGACCTTGAGGTTAGCAACCCAACTCATAACCATTACGCTACCAGGGTTCCTTACTGATGCTATTGTTGTTGTTGTTAGGTGTCATCGAGTCAGTACCGACTCAGAGTGACCATATACACAACAGAACTAAACACTGCCTGGTCCTGGGCTAACCTCACAATTACTGCCATGCCTGAGCCCATTGATGCAGCCACTTTGCTAATTCATCTCACTGGGAGTCTTCCTCTTTTTCTCTGACCTTCCACCTTACCAAACATGATCTCCTTCTCCAGCGACTGGTCCCTGCTGACCTTATGTCCGAAGTATTAGAGATGAAAATTTGGCCATCCTGGCCCTCTAAGGAGCATTCTTGCTGCACTTCCTCCAACACAGATCTGTTGGTTGTTTTGGCAGCCCATGGCACTTTCAATATTCTACTCCAGCAC
>NW_006408876.1:1853460-1854069 GCF_000296735.1 Chrysochloris asiatica | reverse complement strand
GAACAACAGCCCAACACTTAATCCACTGCATCACCAGGGATCCTTAGTAGGCTAAATGGACTCCTAAATTCTGGCTTCCACTCTTTATGTGGAGTAAGTCCTTTGAAGTGAGTAGATAAATTAATGAATGGGGGACAGGGAAGCTGGTAGCTAAGGTGGCTCTTGCTTAAATCACAGGTGTAGGGTATAGCTGATCAGAGGTTCAAACCCACGAGTTGCACCTCGGGACTCTGTATAGGGTCACTATAAGTCGGAACTGACTCGACGGCATATAATAGCAACAACAACAGGGCATATCTGGGTGAGGAGGAAATAGTACCACAGCCGGGGACATAGTCTCAGGGTAAGAAAAAGGGAGATGTTCTCATCGAGCCACAGAAGCTGCTGCTTCCACTAAAGAAACAGTAGAAAGTTTCAAGTCTTGAGCTTTTATAGACATGGTCCCACTTTTTGTCAGAAAAAACATCTGCTCTCCAAATGTCCAATAGGTGGCGCTAGCAGTCACTTCATCAGTGCCACCGTGGGCTTAAAAGGAATGGATTTAGGACGAAATATGAGGGCCCTTGGATTCCTGGTGTGGCATTGTAGGATCAGCACTGGACTGCCAAC
>NW_006408876.1:1851609-1852805 GCF_000296735.1 Chrysochloris asiatica | reverse complement strand
CACTATGAGTCAGAACCAACTTGATGGCACTTAACAACAACAATTGGAGTATTTTAAGCAGAGGGTGGTAGTGGTTGGAACCCACCAACCACTTGTGTGAGCAGGGTGCTGCAATCTGCTTCTGAAAAGATTTGTGGGGTAGTTCTTCTCTGTCTATAGTGTCGCTATAAACCAGAATTCACTCAACGGCAACAGGTTTTGTTTGGAGTTTCCTCATTTTTGCCCAGTAGCAGCAACTTGTTCATTTGATCTTCATTGCTTTGGAAAAGCACAGAAACTTCACCCTAATGGAGTTCCGATGTAGGGGAGCCAAAGGGAAGATCTTTGTGCAGTCCTTTGGGGAACCCCAACCTCTTCAGAAACGACAGACACAATTCCTTGGGAACAAGGTCCACTGCACTTTCTCTGGAAGTAGGCGTCCAAATGGAAAACATCTGCCATCTTTAAAAGCACACTGCACAGGAAGTGGGATGACACTCGGCTTCAACAGCTCCCACCCTACATATTTGGCTTTTCTCTTGGCTCAGCATTGGCTAGCCTGCTGTAACCATTCATTCCATAATAATTAACTCTGACAACTTTTGCCAAATGTTTCAGTGTTTCTGGGGAGGACAGCCCCTGCAGGGCCACATCTTTGCTGATGCCCGCTTCCTCCTTTTCAATCACTGTCACTTAGTAGAGTTTTAGGAAGAAGAGGTGCTAAATGCTTGTGTCATAGCTGTCATGTTTAACTGAAAATCCAATTTTGTACATTTTTAAGAATGATTTATCTCTCTAAAGGAATCCCATAGGAGCACTGGTAGTATAGTGGGTTATGAGTTGAGTTGCTAACCACAAGGTCAACAGTTTGAATCCACAGTTGCTCTGAGAAAGAGATGATTTTCCTCTCCTTTAAATATTTGTTGTTTTTTTAAGTGCCATTGAGTTGGTTCCAACTCATAGTGACCCTGGATAGGGTTTCCAAGGAGCGACTGCAGTTCCAACTGACCTTGCGGTCTAGTGTATTATCCTGCAGCAGCCCCAGGATGCATTGGAACTCTACAGAGTAGCTATGAGTTGGAACCAACTTGACAGTATACAGCCACAACACCAAAAACTCCAGAGGAGTGGGTGAACTGAAATGTCAGTGGTGTGCACCCACCAACCACTCTTGGGGAGAAAGGCGTGGCAGTCTGCTTCCACAGAGGTTTTTTTGG
>NW_006408876.1:1846784-1848250 GCF_000296735.1 Chrysochloris asiatica | reverse complement strand
CATTACTGTCTCTTCCAAATATTTTTCACATTTCAAACCCTTAATGGTGGAAATTGTCCTGTTTTTTTGTTTTCTCTTTCTTTCTTTTTCCTTTTTGTAATTGACCAATGAATGTTAGACTATTCCATCTTTTTTTTAATTATTATTTTTATTATAAACTCATTTTCAATAGAACTTTTTCTTCCTTCTCTGGGAGACTCTGCTGCAGGTTGTTCTAGCAGTGTCTTACTGGAGAATTGTTGCATTTTCTCCACCTGACAACCACTGGGTTTCACTTGTCGACATATATTTAGTTTAGATTTCTGCACTGTTTCTGTAGTGTGAGTTCAGGTTCCACACCCATGGCATAAGACTACTGACTTGAATTCTCACTGGAGTGCTTAGAACTATTTTTCACCCATGTCCCTAAGCAGAGATAAGCCTGTGTTTCACTTTCTTAAAGCCAGCAGGAACATTCCTTTTGTTCTGGTTATTAAATGTTGGCTGCTTAGCTGAAGACTCTCTCCTATACGACACAAAGTCTGGTTTTCTGCAAAGCACGTTTCTCCTTTGCCATTTGCTTCTCTTTTAGCTTTGCCAATAAAACCCCATTGTTGTCAAGTTGATTCAGAGTCATCGAGATCCTATAGGCCAGTGTAGAAATGCCCTACCAGGTTTCCAGGACTAAGTTTGCACAGAATCTGACTGCCACATCTTTCTCCCATAGAGTGGCTGATGAATTTGAACCCTCAACCTTTCAATCAGCTGCTGAGTATTTAGGGGTCCTGTTATGGGTTGAATTGTGTTCCCCCAAATCTATGTCTTATTTGGTTGGCCTACAATTCTCAGTATTAGATAATCATTCTCCATTTTGTCATCTGATATAATCATCCTCTGAGTTGTAAGGACTCCTGGTGTGATGCTTCAGAATCAGCCCTGGACTGCGAACCACAAGGTCGGCTGTTCAAACCCACCAGTTGCTCTTCAGAAACTCTACAGGGCTGTGTTGAATTGGAACCAACCCGATGGCCCTTAACAACAACAACAATATATGTTGTAAATAATAACCTCTATAAGGTTCATGGAGTCTTGGTATGGCACTTAAAAATAAGCCCTGGATTGCTAACCACAAAGTCATTGATTGAAACCCACCAGCCTCTCCTTGGAAACCCTATACAATGTCTCTATGAGTCAGAATTTAACTTGACAGCATTTAACAACAACATAATGTTGATGAGGCAGGATTAATGGCAGTGATACTAACAAGATAAGGTGTGACTTACAGGGTCAGGTTGTATCTTGAGGCAATCTCTTCTGAGATATAAAAGAGATTGAGTAGAAAGGTGGAGACAGCCAAAGTGCCCATCAACTGAAGAATGGATAAACAAATTGTGGTACATACACACAATGGAATATTATGCTACATTGAAGAAGAACAATGAAGCGGTAAGCCACCGCATAACATGGATGAACCTTGAGGACATTAT
>NW_006408876.1:1843572-1845025 GCF_000296735.1 Chrysochloris asiatica | reverse complement strand
GAAAACTGGGGGGAGGAGGAGGGGGAAGGGAGCGGGTTTCTGGGATATACCCTTTGGGTGGTTGAGGATTCATGGAGGGCATTGGAACCATGGCAGTGAGATGATAGACAATGGAATGAATGTAACACTAAAGTTCTTCCATGTAAACTGTCATATAATTCACAATAAAACATTACAAACAAAAACAAAAAACAGATTGAGTAGAGCTCAGAGGGCTTTCCTGCCACCAGGAAAGGAGACCCAGGTGCAGAGTGTGTACTTTGGATGAGGGACTTGTGCTGAGAAGCTCCTAGAGCTAGGGAAAGACTGGTGCCAAGACACACAGATAGCTCCAAGGAATGCAGGACCCATGGATGCTGAAAGGAGCCGAGGACCTTTCTCCTAAACTGTGAGCCAACAGAAAAGAAACCTTTTCCTAGAGATGGCTCCCCGACAGACTGGCAGACCTTCAATTTGTAAAAAGAAAAACTACACACAATTATCTGTGAATGCAAAATCATGTGAGCAATAAAACGAGGTGTGGCCTGTATTTAAACAGACTGATATTTACCAGTTGTTAAAAGGCAAACTCTAGTTCATAATATAAATGATCTCCCCAGATGAATGCCATCAGAGCAATCTGGTAGCTTAATTGCTTCCTCCTCAACAATGACTTATGACTTGGAACAGATAGGAAAGTAGGGTATCAAAACAAACATTTGAAGGCAAAGATAAAAAAATATTAATCAGTACCAGCTAGATGCAAAGTTAATTCTCAGTGGGCTGGTAATCCCAGCTTTTTAATGCAAATTAACAAGTGGCACTGGAATGTAAAGGACTTGAAAGCCAATATTCTAATTTTCCAAATAAGATCAATAATTCAACAAACAATACTGTGTTTGAGGAAGGAATTTAGAATGAGAACCATACGTTTATTACAGAGATAAGTTAAATGCTATGTGAAGTTTAGATTGGTAGATTCAGAATTAGACTAAATTAGAGTTAGGTGTTACATGCATTGGAAGGAAGGTTTCATAACAATGAAAAGTGCCAAGAGTAGCTGATCACAAAGTAACGTTGGTCTTATGATACCAGGTAATGAGGCAAGACTTATTTTATTTTGTTTTGAGGATTATGAAGGATAATTCTGAATTAAAACGGAGTTGTTAAAAAGACTAGGTCTTACATTCCAGAAACAGAGGACCCTAGGACCATTAAGGGAGAAGAGCACAAGTGGAATGTGGGACCCTCTCCAGAGAAGCAGTGACACCAGAGACGGAGGCAGAGATGATGACATTGAGAGATAGAGCAGCTGAGGACTCTAGACTCACGGAAAGAGAGGGACTGGGTGCTGGCATCCAGGAGGCAGGCTTGCACAATGTGCCCTTTGGTTGTTTAAATTATTATATATTCCTGAGTGTTTCTGTGTACATCCAAATAAAAAACAAACAAACAGAGGGAAAAGAAGCAAATA
>NW_006408876.1:1818979-1842527 GCF_000296735.1 Chrysochloris asiatica | reverse complement strand
TCTTTGGTCCTTAGTGTCTAATACATAAAATCTATTCTTGAGATGGTTTCTAAATTCAATTGGGATATGTTCAAGATCATATTTTGGCTCTCACAAACTTGTTTTTATTTTCTTCAGCCTGAACTACATTTGAGTAATTGATGGTCTGTTCCGCAGTTAACCACTGGCCTTGTTTTGACTGATTATATTGAACTTTTTCACAGACTCTTCCGACAGATGTAGTCAATTTGATTCCTGTGTATTCCATTTGGTGAGGTCTATGTGTTTAGTCATCTCTTATGCTATTAAAAAAGATATTTGAAATGAACAAATTATTGGTTTTGAAGAATTTTATCAGGCAATCTCCAGCACCATTTATAGCACCGAGGCCATATTTTCCAACTACTGATCATTCCTCTTTATTTCCAACCTTCCAGGAACTATCAATGCTACCCAATCATCAGTAACTATCAATGAATCTTGATCACATCTTTGATAAATTTCAGACAGAAGAAGTTGCTAGAAGTTTTCAATTTCATCAGCATTGGCTTTAGTGCTTGGTGTGTAAATTTGAATAATTGTGGTATTAATTAGTATCCCTTGTAGGCATATGAATATTATCTTCTAACAGATAACATTGTGCTTTGAGATAGATCTTTAGATGTTGTTTTTGATAATGAATGCTACAGCATTACTTTTCATTTTGTCATTCCTAGCATAATAACCATATGATTGTCAGATTCGAAACGGCCAATACAAGTCCATATCAACATCACTAATGTCTAGGATATCAATCTTTACGTGTTCTATTTGATTTTTGACAATTTCAAATTATCCTAGATTCATATCTAATGCATTCCAGGTTCCAGTTATTAATGGATGTTTACAGCTATTTCTCCTCATTCTGAGTTGTGCCCCATCAGCAAATAAAGGTTTGAAAGGTTCACTCCATTCATGTCATTATGGTCAACTCTACATTGAAGAGGCAGCTTAGTCATATTTCTTGTGCCTTCCAACCTGAAGGGCTCATCTTTTGGCACTATATATGATGATTTTCTGCTGCTATTCATAATATTTTCATCTTCTGGTACTATAGCTGATGATGTTCCACTGCTATTAAAGAATATAGTTTTATAAATGGCTTAGCATTCAGAAAGAACTAGTCTGCATATCCTTCTTTCTAATCTGTCTGGGTCTGGAAGCTCCATTGAACCTGTCCACCATGGGTGACCCTGTTGATATTTGGGGCATAACTGTCAGCATCAGAACAACATGCAAATCACAACAGTACGACACACTGACAGATGAGTGAGCGGTGGTCAAGAGGTTAGAAGTCTGAATTCAGTCCTCTGACTCTTGGGGGAAGTCCTTTTATGTCTTGTTCAGCTTCTAGAAGTTGCTGGCAATCCTTGGAAAAGAATATTAAGAACACCATGGATTATCCCAAGAACAAACAAAACTGTCTTGGAAAAAGTACAGCCAGAATGCTTCTTAGAAGTGAGGATGGTGAGACTTCATCTCTTGTACTTTGGACATGTTGTCAGGAGGGACCAATTCCTGGAGAATGGCACCATGCTTGGTACAGTGAAAGTTCACTGAAAAAGAGGAAGGAACCCAAAGAGATGGATTGATGCAGTAGCAGCAACAATGGACTCAAACATAGCAACAATCGTGAGGATGGCGCATGACGGGGCAGTGTTCTGTTGTGCATAGGGTACTCTGAGTTGTAACTGACTCAATGTCACCTATCAACAACAACATGACACAGTATAATTGTACCATAGGCTTTGGTGGTGGTGGTTATGTGTCATGGAGTCAGTTCCGAATCATAGGGACCCTGTATAGGGTTTCTGAGGCTGCACATCATTACAGGAGCAGAAAGCCTCATCTTTTCCCCGCAGAACCGCTTGTAGTTTTGAACTGCTGACCTTGAGATTAGCAGCCTGATCATTACCACTATGCTACCAGAGTGCCTTACAAAGGTTAAAATGTTTACTGAAGCAAACTACCACGTGTTTCTCCCTTGGAGCGGATAGCAGGTTAGGATCACCAATCTTTACGTCAGAGCATCACTTAACAACGTATCATCAGGGTTCCAAGAATAACAACCACAACAAATCACCCAGTGGAAGAAAATATTCTGTCTCTTTTACTAACCGTAAGATATACAAAAAAGACAAAAACATGGACAGTCATTAAGTGCTGTTTACTATAACTTGAATATGTCATAAATCAGGGACTACCTGTATCTCGTATCTTTTCATTTCCTCTAAACTTTTTTGCTCAGTCTTTGTACTTGCTTGGAAAGCATTTGTCACTTTGATAGGGCCAGAAGCCATTTTTAATACTTTGAAAACTGGAATTCACATTCTTAATAAAGTAAATGTGGACAAGCCCAGGGTATGATGGGGGGAAATTAAGACTGGACATTATAAATGTTTTTATAAATTGTTTAAGCTTCTATGGATTAGAATTCTGCATTTTATCCCCAAAATCCAGTTAAATTCATAGCTAATCAATAATTCACAGAAGCAGCCACCAATTGAAGGATTTAATAGTTTTGTGAACAAGAAACCATACACAGGTCCACATTTTAACAGCTAATAGATGGACTTCAACCTCCATTTTCAAGAGTGTGCACAAGCTAAGAATTCAATTACCATCGGTAAGCTGGTGACAGATGATGGCTTTTTCTTTTCCATTTATGAAGGAAATTGCTATTTTTGCTGACCACAGGAAAATGTACCTCTAAAAATCTTTTAAAATTAACGTATAAACTTTACTTCGTATTTCTTTCTAGCCTGCTGCTAGTGACTCAAGAATTGCCTTGTTGGACGTAATTTTCCAATACTCTAGATTTGCCTCCAAATATTTCATTATACTTAACTAGGTGGCTTGACAATTTTCCCATGAATTACAAGATGGTTTTGATAATTGTTGTTGTTGTTAAGTATAGGGTTTCTGAGAAGCAGCTAGTGAGTTTGAACCACCAACCCTTGCCATTCAAACCAAACTGGCAGTCCAGCGCTTCTCCTACAGTGCTACACCAGGTCCATTAGTTTTGATTACTTGATGATAATAGCCACCATCACTCATGGAGGGGTGTTTGCTGGCACTCCAGGGTTGGGAGTCATGCTGGGTTTTTCTTAGCACTTGCTAAGTGCTAAGGAAAAGCATATTTGTGTTGTATTGCTAAAGAAAAAGCAATACAACACAAATATGGATCTCTCCCAATCAGTGATCAGTTTTCCAAAACTTTGGCATAGATAAAAGAGCACCTCCAGTACCGTATCAATTTGTGGAAACATTTCAATTTGTATTCCATAATTCCTGGAGGTTTTCTTTTTGCCAATATCTTCTTCCTTTAGTCTATTGGATTTTGATCATATGGTACCTCTTGAAATGAATGAACATTGACCAATTATTTTTGCTACAATGACTCTGTATTCCTTCCAGCTTCACTCATTGTTTCCTGCATCATTCAGTATTTGCCCACAGAATCCTTCAGTATTGCAACCTGAGCCTTGAATTTTTTCTGCAGTTCTTTCAGCTTGAGAAATGCTGAGCATGTTCTTCCCTTTTAGGGTTCTATCTTCAGGTCCTTGCATATTTCATTATAATATTTGACTTTGTCTTCCTGAGCTGTCCTTTGAAATGGTCTGTCCAGCTCTTTTACTTCTTCATTTCATTCTCTATGTTCAAGAGCAAGTTTCAGAGTCTCTTCAAACATTCACATTTTTCTTTTCTTTCTTTTTTTTTTTAATGATATTTACTTGTGTTATATATACATTGATGTCCTGGTGTGGTGCTGTAGGATAAACACTGGACCACAAGGTCATTTGAACCGCAAGGGCAGTGGTTCAAACTCACCAGCTGCTCCTTGGAAACCCTATACAGAGTGACTATGAGTTGGAACTGACTCAACAGCACTTAAAAGCAACATACATATGTTCTCCTGTATACTCTGATTACAATGTAATTGACAATGTTTCCACTGGAAGGTGGTGTCTGTTTCTTGTCATTGAGCTTGTAGGTGAGACTTGTGACTGTTCCAATCAATATAAAATGGTAGACATGACCTTTAAGGTAAGGTTGTAAAAAAAATTAAGGTTCTACCTGGCTCTCTCTTTCTGTCTCAGCTGCTTGGCGTTGGATCATGACCAATGTAGTATGAGGAAGACAACAAGGAGAGGCCCACAAAGTTAGGAACTGGGCCCTCCAGCCAGCACCAAGCACTGATGGAATGTGTGAGTGAACAGCCCACACATTCCTCCATCCTCTGGGCTGCAAGTCTTTCTGTTGAGTTCCCAGATATTGTGGAGCAGAGATAAACCATGGCTGCCCTTTCCTTGTCCAGATTCCTGACCCATCAAACACATGAGCATGACAAATGGTCTTCCACATCATTCAGTGTTGGGATGATTTACTTCGCAGCCAAAGTGGGATGGTTTATAATGTATCACCTTAGCTAGGCTCAACCACATTCCTCAGAATTCCATTTCCTTCACGTTTCTGGGGATTGTGGGTGGGGCGTAAGACAGATTCTTGTGGGATTTTTTTTTTTTGGTGGGAAGGAGGTTAGTGGTAGCAAAGCCACAGCCATTTTGTGTTGGCTCATTGGCATGAGATGTCTGTGGACCTATATCTGCTCTACTTTCTCTGGATCCTCCTTCGACATCTCCTTCTCCTGGACCAGTGGATGGTTAACTCGATGATGAAGGAGCCAGCTTCTCCAGCCACCCATGCCATTAATGGGTGTGGCTATCACCCATATTATTAGGGGTAGAGGCAACAAAACCAGCACGTGATGGGCTCCAGCCCATGGCCAGAGGCATCAGTTTGTTCTTGCTCTCCTATTTTATAATCATCTTCTTTTCCTGACGTTTAGCCTATGGACTCCATTCTCCAGCATCAGAGACAAAGACAACAGCCTTACAGAGACTGCTTAGCCAGCTCCCACAACTGAGCAAGACTGCGTCCCTGTTATGTAGAATATGACTACTCAGGGCTCTTGGTGAGACAGTGGAGACATGCTTGCCTTCTATATGGGAAATCCAGGCTCAATTCCCAGTCAATGCTCCTGAATGTGCAGCCTCCATCAAGCTGTCCGTGGAAGATTGTGTGTTCCTATGATGTAGCAAAAGTTTCAGTGGCGCTTCCAGACTGAGGTAGATGAGGAAGAAAAGCCTGGTGATCTACTTCCAAAACTCAGTCAATAAAAACCCTGTGGTTCACAATAGCCCTATCCACCACCAATTATGGTCATGGCACGGGCCTGAGCAACATCTTGTTTCACTGTGTGTTGTTGCTATGAGTTTGGTGTCAAATGACAGCCATTAACAACAATATGATTATTATATATTACATATGCATTATACTATTTGATATTTATATACTACATCACATAATACGTAACTTTTATAGTGCACACACATACACAGAAAAGTATGTATTTATATAAGACTTCTGGGCTCTGCTTATAAGGAGACGAGTGGTTAAATCGCTTGGTTGTTAACCAAAAGGCTGGCAGTTCAAATCCTTCTAATCCAACAGTTGCTCTGCAGAAGGAAGATATAGCAGTCTGCTTCTGTAAGGATTTATAGCTTTGGAAAGCTCGGGCAATTTTATCCTATACTTAGAGTGTTGCTACGAGTTGAGATTGATTCAGCGGCAATGGGCTTAGGTTGCGGCTCTGCTTCTCTGATTGACCCTGGCTGATCCACATGGTAACTGGGTGCAAACAGTGCTTTCTCCAGTGCCATTTTCTCCTCTTTCCATTTGTCATCCAATACTGTGCAGTCACTTGCTTGCGGTTATCACTCACAGCTCCCTGCACCTGTTCTCTGTTTACATTAGTACTTCCACCATCCTCATTGATTTGCAAATCTGAATGCATGTTGATGATGTAAATAACCTTTAAAAGCAAGCTGTGTTTGAGAAAAACTTCTCCAAGTGCATAAGAATAGATGTGTATCAACACAGGACCAGCCAAAAGATACCCTTCTTTCTCCTAGTTCCCTGAATGACTGTTCAACCTAGAAAGACTTCTGCTGAAGGAGTTCCATGTTTGTTCAGAGTTAAGTGTACTTGGCATTTGGTCATTGAAAGGAAAACGACTCATACTAGCCAGGTACTGGGAGAGTTAGATACAGGAGACTGCCTACACATCCCCCACGGTACCTGCAGTGAAGACAAGTTGTTCCTCTCTGAGATGTATTTGGCTGAACGTATGGGGATTCCATTTGGTGCTAACTAAGAAGTTTTGGCATCCAGAAGGAGGATCCCGCAGCCTGGGACACCAGTGGGCAACCAGCAGATGAATCCGAGTCACACATTGCAACCTTACAAAAAATAACCGAACTGCAATTTATGTTAGTGGAGATATTCCAATAATATAGTGCATTGTATTCTTCATCTCCCACGTAGTAAGTTACGTCAACACACTAGGATTTAAATCAAGGAGGTAGAATACCTCTTTGTACCCTCAGTACAGAAATGATCAGGAAAATGTCGAAGCATTGGACACATTGAGAAAAACTGTTCCTGGGGGTGCTTCTGCTGTCATGGAATTGTAAAATTCTCTGGTCACAGTCACATGGACCAGTTATAGCCAGCTGACCAGAAATGAGCAAATAGGATTCTTTTTTTCCCTGGGAATTTGGATTTTCATCACGAGAGACTCAATATATGTGCTATGTCAATGTGGTACATCAGGATTATTTCAGGTTCAATTGACTAAAATTCAGTGCAGTCTGCTTAAGCAGAAAGAGAATTTATTCTCTCTATAAATGAAAGTCGAAAGATGAGACTCAATTCAGCCACCAGCTTCCTCTCTGTCATTCTCTAAAGATGCATTGTGGGTAAAGCTGATTCTGTGTTTAGAATTGATGCATTTGAATTATGGCGTTGGAGAAGAATATTAAAAGTACCATGAATTGCCAGAAGAACATTCAAATTTGTGTTGGAAGACATACAGCCACAAAGAAAGCTCCTTAGAAGCAAACGTAGCCAGACTTCATCTCTCATACTTTGGACATATTATCAGGAGGAGCCAGTCCCTGGAGAAAGACACCATGCTCGGTAAAGTGGAGGTGTAGAGAGAAAGAGGGAGACCCCCAATGAGATGGATTGGCACAGTGGCAGCAACAATGGGCTCAAGTGTAGCAGTAATTTTGAGGATGGCACAGGACTGGGCAGTGTTTTGTTCTGTTGTGCATAGTGTCACCATGGGTTGGAACTGACTAGACAGCACTTAACAATAGCAAGAAAGTTTAAACGAGTCAGCACATTCCAACAGCGCTCCGCCATTCTCCAATGATGCATTGTGGGTAAAGATGACTCCATGTAAGCCAATCAGCACATTCCATCCTTCTGACCCTAGTGGTTTTCTAATGGTCACATGACCCAAACATTGCCTATCACAGCTGAGGAGATGTCTGCCATTCCTCGCTTTTGTGTGAACTACCTAGGACTCTTACTTCCTTTACCTGCTGACGTAAGATACCTTGTGAGCACCTGAGTGGGTCCAACACTACAGACATAGAGCTGAGAGATCATGTAAGGGCTGCATCAAGCCATACCTGAAGAGGCAAGGGCTATCTCCAGACTGTTCGGGGTTATGAGCAGATGTAGTTCTCTGCTTTTCCTTAAGTTAGTTTGAGCTCAGGTTTTTGTCACACGCAGCAGAAACCATCATAACGAACGCAGGTCTGGGAAGCTGGGTTTGAGAAGAGGTGTCAGGTAATCTGTAAGATGGAGAACTTGAGCTGCCAGCAGAGACAGCCTCTAAAACTCCGGCCGACACGCTTTTCCCCTTGTCGAGGCCATAAAACACTTTCCTTCTATAATTCACATGGCATATATCACATAATGTCTTGAATTGCAATTACAGTTCTTGTGTGGTGGGTACAAATTCCACAATCATAAAACTCCGGTGTGCAGAAATATAACTTTCTTTATTGTTTTATAATTGAGCTTAATTTAGCTCACAATTCCTCATTTCTGTGTATGCTAGAAAACTTAATCTTGCCAATTCCAGGCAATTCTGCCAGTCCTGATTTTAAACACTGTATCTTTTGGGGAAATAGTCAGTGAACTCGGGGTTCCAAACCCTTCAGCCCCTTTTCTCCACCCCTCAGAGGTGTTCAAAGTTTTAGGAAGTGGGAGCAGGACAGCAAAGTGTCTGGTCTGGGAGCTGACCTTTGGTCACGTTGACCTGTTGGGTCTGGTAGAGCCTGTTACCTCTGCTCCTGCCAGCTCTTAGCCCAGTTTCTGGAGATCCAGCCCTGCCCTTCATGAATCCCCAGTGGAGGAGTTGGGGACAGGGCTAGGGTCACCTAGGCATGGCTACTCCAGCCCATGTCAGTGCCACCAAGGTAGCTGGTATAGTGCTGTGGGGTCAGCTCTGGACTGGGTGCGAACCACAAGGTTGGCAGTTCAAACCCACCAGCTGCTCCTGTGAGTTGACATTAACTTGAAGGCACTTAACAACAACAACAACAACAACAGGTGCCCAGCATCCTCAGAGAGGCAGTCTCCTCCTCCTCCTCCCGTTCCAAAGTGGTGCTCTCTGCTCTCTGGGCCCCCAACCCACAGAAGTTTGACCCTCACTCTCACCTCCCCTCCCCTTACCTTGCTTGCTCTTCTCTCTGTGAACTCGGCAGCCTCCACCCAGGAAGGCCCCTTTCTCTTCACTTTGGCAGAGAGCTCCGTCAAGAGCCTGATGATTTGTTCTGGCTGTTTCTCTGGGACTAGCTCTCTCCTACAGCCCTGGGCCTTGGCTGTGGTCTTCTGTTAGAAGTGGAGGCGCAGGGAGGTCAAAAGGAAGGGTTTTTGAGAAGGAAAACATCTGTGGTCACTTTTCACAGCATTAACACTGGCTCTGTGAGCACTGTGGCTTTCCTTCCAGCCATGATAACCCGATAACCCTGTCATTGGGCTGCCGCTTCAGCTGATCCTTTGGCATCTGAGCAGCCGGATTTTTTAAAAAAGTGTTTTATTGTGAATTATGTGCTAGTTTACATAGGAGAACATTATCTTTACATTCATCTGACTGTACTTTGTTTCATTGTATTGATTACAGTCCCCTCCATGCATCATCAAACAACTAAAGGGTACACCTTGCAAGCCTGCCCCCCAGCTTTCAGCACACAGCCCCTCTCCCTCCCTGAGTCCAGAGTCCGCAGCTGTTCCATCTTTCCACATCATCCTCTCTGCCTCCATCTCTGATGTCACTGTTTCTCTGGGCAGGGTCCCTGAACTCTCACTTGATGGCTCCAGGGACCTCCGCTGAGCAGCCAAATTTTATCTCTCTCCCAGTGTGACCACTGTTTTTCTTTTTTGTTTGTTTGTTTTTTTTTAAACAGTGATCTTGTTGTTAAGTGCTGGTGGCTTCAATTCAGATGCATAGTGCCCTTGTAAAGGTTTCTGAGGCTGTAAATCTTTTTTTTTTTTTTAATCTTTTATTGTGAATGGAGTGAAGTTTACAGACAAGATCCACAGCCTTACATTCAACAGATTATACACTTTGTTTCATCTCAGTGATTACAATCCCTTCTCTGCAACAACAGTTACCCTGCTTCCTCCCTGTGGTTCTATTTGCATTCCACCCACCTTCCCGAGAACCTTCTCAACTCTATTCTTAGGAAAATGTTGCTCTTTTCATTTGAATGGTTGACCATTCCATGGTGAGTGTACCTTACTAGTATAGTTGTCTTCTCCACCTGCCCTCCCCCCTTTCCTTTCAAGACCTGAGGGTGGTCAAGGGCCACATTTTCAGATTCCTCCAGTAAGCCCGTTTTTATTTTCTTTAAAATAATTTAGAGCTGTGTTCCACATTTTCCCCACTCTATCCAAGACCCTTGAACTACAAGGTCAGCTGCTCCTTGGAACTCCCTATACAGGATCACTTATGGGATTAATAAACAACATTCTTATCAACAGAGAAAGGATTGAAGTTGTCAAGGTCTTCATTCTTGGATCAACCATCAACACTCATGGAAGCAGCAGTCAAGAAATCAAATGACATATTGCATTAGGCAAATCTGCTGGACAAGATATTTTTAAAGTGTTTAAAGAGCAAAGATGTCAGCTTGAGGACTAAGGTGCATCTGACCCAAGCCATGGTATTTTCAATAACCTCGTACGTGTGCGAAAGCTGGACAGTGAATAAGGAAGACCAAAGAAGAATTGATGTATTTGAGTTGCGGTGTTGGAGGAGAATATTGAAAGTGCCATGGACTGCCAAAAGAACCAACAGATCTGTGTTGGAGGAAGTGCAGCCAGAGTGCTCCTTGGAGGCCAGGATGGCCAAACTTCGTCTCTCATACTTCAGACGTATTGTCAGGAGGGACCAAACCCTGGAGAAGGATATCATGTTTGGCAAGGTGGAGGGTCAGAGAAAAAGAGGAAGACCCCAGTGAGATGGATCGGCAGTGTGGCAGCATCAATGGGCTTAAGCGTAGCAACAGTTATGAAGTTGGGCCAGGATGAGGCAGTGTTTCATTCTGTTGTGCATAGGGTTACTATGGGTCAGTACCGACTCGATGACACCTAGTAACAACAACAACAACAACATAGTTCGGAACGGACTTGATGGATTTTCACAACAACAGCATCCAGGACCCTATAATGTGATCCCTTTCAGGGCAACTGGTAGTGCTAGCCAGGCACTCAGTTCTTCTAGTCTCAGAGTCATGGAGACTGGTGTTCATGTGTTCCAAGTCCACTGGACTAATTAATTCTAAGCATCTTAAGTTCTCATCACTCTTCTTTTGTCCACATATGGAGAGACCACTAGCACCTTAGACAGCCACTCAGGACCTTTCAAAATCCCAGACTCTACTCACCCAAACAGTGTGTAGAACATTGTCTTTGAGGACTATGTTATTCTTACTGACCATGGTGTCTCCTGAGACTATGGTTCTGAGTCCTCAGGCCCATCAACTCATTGTAAAGCTATAAATCTTCCTGGGAGCAGAAAGCCTCATCTTTCTCCTGCTGAGGGGCTAGTGGATTTGAACTGCTGACTTGGTGGTTAACAGTCCAATGCGTATCATACAGCAGCACCAATGTTCCCTTAAACTGCTTCATTGAGACTGAATTCACATTCCAAACACTTCACTCATTCAAATTTTGCAATTCAGTGGGTTTAAGCATATTCATAGATGTGGCGCTGTGGGTTAATGCACCAGACTGAAAAGCCATTTGAACTGCAAGGTCAGTGGTTCAAGCTCACCAGCTTCTCCTCGGATATCCTATATAGGGTTGCTATGGGTCGGAGTCAACAACAAAAACAACCACTAATAGGCACTCAGGTGTTGTTGTCGCTATGGCTGATGATCTGATTGATGTTCATGCCCTGAGAATCTCTGGTATAAGGAATTCAGTCACTGTTTGACCAGGACTGAGGGCCCAAGAAGGCAGGCAGGCCAGGAAAGGTTTGTAGAAATTAGTTTGCATGTTGGATTTTTGAGATTGTGGGGAGAGGAGAAAGCCAATTTGGTTCCTGGGCCAATGCCTTGGCCTATGTCTCAGGTCTGAAGGCTGAGCATCTATGGGCAGAAGTCTGACATCCAGGTTATTAGAAGATAGCCATGAGATGTAGGGGTCTCCAAGCCATTCTGCTAGTCACAAGAGTCAAAGGATAGCACAGAATGAGGATGGGACATTCTCGTGTGTGTGTGTGTGTGTGTGATTGTGCATGTGTGTCAATGTGTTCATCTGTGTGCATGTATGTGTGTATGCATGATCACAGTGCTTTCCTTTGAACCTGGGCAGGACAGAGCCCCCTGCAGCAGTACCAGCAGCTTCCAATACAAAGAGACAGCCCCATCCTGACACACACTCCAACGTTGAATCCTTCCCTCCACTGCACAGCTACCTACATTTGCACCAGACCCTCTTTTCGTCCTTTGAGGTGCCAGCCCCTGGCTGTGTGTGGTCCCCAGACTCACTTCCCTTCAGCAGACGCAGCCCCTCGCCAGCATCTCATCTCACTGGCCTTTCCAGTGTCGGCGGCACAGAGGAACCTTTGCACTCTTGTCTGTTTTTGGTGTTGTGCTTACTCAAGGGTCTATTTTCATGCTACAGATATGCTACTGTTCAGAGAGGCATTTGAACCCTCTGGTTCTTTGTTCCTCTGCAAATGTGGTCCAGAGCCACCAGCTCTCACCAGCATATTGCGTTTGTGCTCTGTTGGCCAGCAGGTGGCAGGGTGTTCATCCTTCTCATCCCTGCCATGCATCCTATTCTCTCTATTACATAACAGTTTTCCAGAAGGGACTTGAGACTCAGAGGTAGAGCTAATCACATTCTTACTTCTTCTTCTTCTTCTTCTTCTTTTTTTTTTTTGGCTCTCATAGTTTAGAAAGTTTTATGTCTGAATTCAGGGGGCCAGCTCTAGGGAAGGCTTTCTCTCTCTGGGGAAGGTCCTTGTCACCTTTCAACATCTGTGAGTCTTGGAGATCTCAATGTATCTTGGCAAAAGTCTTCCTCTGGGTCTAGGGAGTTCTCAGAGCAGGGATCCAGGGTCCAAAGGACACGTTCCGTTCTTGGATCTTCTTTCTTGGTGGAAGTGAGGTCCCTGGGTATGGACAGGAGGGGCCCTGGTGGTGTAGTGGTTAAATGCTTAAACACTGAATGGTTAGCTGTTGGAACCCACTGGTTGCTCTGTGGGAGAAAGATGAGGTGGTCCACTTTCATAAAGACAACAGCCTTGGAAACCGGATGCAGTTGTACTCTGTCCCATCCACCTACTGTGAGTTGGATTGACTCAGTGGGTTTGGTGGTTTGATTTGGGTCAAGACAGCCCATGACAGTGGCTGTCTGATACGAGCACAGATTTCCTTAAGGTGGAGACAAAGCTCTGATCGATGCCCCGGAGCTCCCCGTGGATCTTTCTAGACTTTGCCCAAGCCCAAGGTCAGATCCTTGCTGACCTCCTTCCCCTCCCATGTTCTGCTTCCCTCAATTCCCTTCTGCTATGGGATCCTGTCTCAGCCTCACCTTAAAACAACCCAAATTAGAAGAGAGTCTAAATGAACCATATGTGTTCTTCTTGCTGTTGTGTGTGTGTGTATCTTCAACTGATTTGAATACTGTGCTAAGAACTCGAGTGACCTTCTCCACTTTTCCCATTGAATACAATTCTCTTGGCATCTCCTATGAATCACAACAGGACCCCTGGTGACTCAGTGGTTAAGCACTCACTAAGATCAGCCCCTCTGTGGGGAAAAAGATGTGACAGTGTGCTTCTGTGAAGATTGATGTTGCTACCAGTCAATGAAAACTTTGGGTTATTTACTGAAACTTATAATTCTAAGGAGCTCTGGTAGCATAATGGTTATGAGTTGGGCTGTTAACATCAAGGTCAGCAGTTTGAGACTACCAGCAGTTCAGTGGGAGAAACATGAGGCTTTCTGTTCCCATAAAGATATTTAGCCTCGGAAACCCTGTACAGGGTTGCTATGAGTCAGAACTGACTCCACGGCACATAACCACTGCCAAATTTCTAGGGATGATGGTACCAGTGATCAGGTAAGCATTGAGGAATCAGTACCATCTTGTCTACCACATGAGTAGAACATATGTTCTAAAAGCAAAAATCAACACAAGGAGAAATTATCTTAAGTGTATACATAGAACAGAGAGACACAATGACAATGTTACCACACATCTCTATCTCCAGACATTGTATGAATTGATTTTCCTTTTTATGTTAATAAGCCATGGTTCATGTTGAAAGTGTATTAAATCGGTCACCTTTGAGAAATAAAAGAGATGAAACAACCAAGCAAGAGAAGCAGAGAATGGAGAAAATAGAGGCAATACCTCACGAAGATCAGCACGAAGCCAAAACCTAGAACTCTTAAGAAACAGGACCTGTCCTAAGTACCAACAGAGAGAAAGTCTTTCCCTACTGCTGATATCCTGATATTGAACTTCTAGTCTCCTAAACTGTGAAAAAATAAATTTTTATTTGTAAAAGCTAAAAAAAAAGACAAAAGAAAAAAAAAAAGATTGTTGTTGTTGTTAGATGTCACCAAATCGATACTAACTCATAGTGACCCTGTGCACAACAGAACAAAACACTGCCAACCTCACAATCATTGCTACATTTGAGCCCATTGCTGCTGCCACTTTGCCAATCCATCTGGCTGGAGGTCTTCCTCTTTTTCTCTGACCCTCCACCCTACCAAACATGATATCCTTCTCCAGTAAGTGGTCCCTCCTGACAATATGTCTGAAGTATGAAAGATGAAGTCTGGCCATCCTGGCCTCCCAGGAGCACTCTGGCTGTACTTTTTCCAACACAGATCTGTTTCTTCTTTCAACAGCCCTTGGTACTTTTTTTTTTTTTTTTTGTTTTTATTGAGAATTGAGTGATAGTTTACATGGGAGAACATCAGCTTTACACTCATCCTATCATAGTTCGTTTCATTTCAATGCTTCCATTCAACATCATTTGCTTCCAATCCCTCTGTTTTGTTTGTTTGTTTGTTTGTTTGTTTTGGATGTACACTGAAGCATTCAGGAATATATAACCATTCAAACAACCAAACAGTATACCCTCTACACCAGTTCCCCGGCCACCAGAGCACAACCTCTCCCTTCTTTAGTCTAGAGTCCCCAACCACTCCATCTCTCCACGTCATTGTCTCTGCCTCCATCTCTGGTGTCACGGCTTCTCTGGGTAGGGTCCCACATTCTGCTCTTCTCCCTTGATAGTCCCAGGGTCCTCTGCCCCTTGACTGCAAGATCAACCACTCCCCTTCTTTTGTTACAAAATGTCTACATTTGCAGCACTCATAATCAGTCCTGATAACAATTATTAACTATTGAACCACAAGAGTCTTATCCCCATCTCCTTTCACCAGTTCCGTCTAGACAGGTTGGAAACTACTCTGTGGAGATTCTACTTTCCCCCACGCCCTCTGAAACTAAGTTCCCTTATGAAAACTTGTAAGCCAGTCACTTCGTGCCTTTGTTACACACACCCCTCCCCCCGCATTTTGGGTAGCTCATGTCTAACTTGCACATCCCTGTCAACCCTGTGTACAGAGGGGGTGGGAATGATACTTGCTGTAAAGACTTGTTCCCTCTTTTAAGGTACTACATCTATAAGTATAGGACAAGTTAATCAAATTGTAGTCGATTACTTTTTTTCCCCCTCTTCTTTTCTTCCTCTAGTCGAGTTCTGATTATCCAGCCATTGAAGTTCAGGCACATGGGTACTATCTGCAAGTATGGGCATTCTTGTGCATCTCCCCTCACTTCATATACGTTAGACACTTCACTCTCCACTCTAGTCCTCTGTAACTATGTCCCTGTTCATGGGCTCAGGAATTCCCCGATCTCACTATACTGCTGGCCAACCAGGTCATGATCCAGGTTGATGGGAGTTTATTGAACGTGGTCTGACTTAGCTCAGAGCTTCATTGATGTTTTTCCCCTACTTCCAAATACCGGTAGACCAACGTGGTCACCAGCAAGATTACATGACTGCTCATGTATTCCCTTTGAGTTTCAGTCTTAAAGGGGGTTTGTCCTGAGAGGACTTGATTGTTTGCCTTGATGATTCCCCAGTGAAAAACTTACTTGTTCTTGTAGTAGTCAATCAGACTGCCATTATTGTTTTTAATCCTGAAACATTCCTGAAAAGTGTTTTAATCACCCAACGTTGGGAGAACAATGTGAGCGTTTGCTTCATAAAGATTGTTGTTGTTGTTAAGTGCTGTCAAGTTGCTTCCTACTCATAGTGACCCTGTATAGGGTTTCCAAGGAGTGACTGGTGAGCTTGAGCCACCAACCTTGAGGTACAAACCAATTTTGCAGTCCAGTGCATTAACCCACAGTGCCACACCAGGACTGCATAGAGATTATAGCCCTGAACACCCTGTGTGGCTGTTCTACTCTGTCACATTGTATCAGTATGAGTTGAAATTGACTCAACAGTGTACAACAAGAACAAAGTTTGCACCTCAGTCAGTTTTCACAAATGCAGGTCCTAATTCTTGCTGAATTTATATAAAGTATCTCCCTCAGTCTACTGTTGAAGGCTCCTTCAGGAACTGTGGCAGTCTTTTAGATAGCTTACTAAATCGTACCTTCTACTTACAGAGTTGTTATCTCCTCAGGCTCGGCTGGACTGAAATGCTAAAGCCTCAGGTTTCCTCACTCGAGTCCTACTTTTGCTTCACATTTGTCTCCAGAGTCTCCTTATGTGGCCTGACCAAGGAGCTGAGCTCATTCAAGAAGAGACAGTGAAATCCTCTCTTTCTAGGATCCTGGAGTTATATCCTACTTCAGAACAGATAGACTCCAATGAGAGGCGGGATGGCTTCAGAGTGTTCCAGAGTGTAACAAAACCAATGATTATGTTCCTTTACAACCAGTAAACTCTGTGGAGTTTGCTTTTCCTGAATATGCCCCTAAAAGAACAACGAAACACCCAAATCCATTGCCATGGAGTCAGTCCTGACCTGTGAACGTTTCTGAAGGATTTTAATAATGCATGCTCATAAGACACTTAGAGATTATATTGTTGTTGTTGTTAAGTGCTGTCAAGTCAGTTCTGACCCATTGTGACGCTGTGTAGGGTTTCCAAGGAGTGACTGATGAGTTTGAACCACTGACCTTGTGATTGTAACCGAGTTGCAGTAAACCACGTTAACCCACAGCATCACACCAGGACTCCTTAGATATTATGTTGTTGTTGTTGTTGTTAGGTACCATTGAGTCAGTACCGACTCATACTGACCATATACACAACAGAACAAAACACTGCCCGGTCCTGGGCTAACCTCACTCTTGAGTCCATTGATGCTGCCATTTTTCCAATCCATCTCACTGGGGGTCTTCCTCTTTTTTTCTGACCCTCCACCTTACCAAACATGATATCCTTCTCCAGGGTTTGGTCCCTCCTGACAATACGTCTGAAGTATGAGAGACGAAGTTTGGCCATCCTGGCCTCCAAGGAGCACTCTGGCTGCACTTTGTTCCAACACAGATCTATTGGTTCTTTTGGCAGCCCATGGCACTTTCAATATTCTCCTCAATACCATAACTCAAAAGCATCAATTCTTCTATGGTCTTCCTTAATCACTGTGCAGCTTTCACATGCATATGAGGTTACTGAAAATACCATAGCTTGGGTCAGGCACACCTTAGTCCTCAAGCTGACATCTTTGCTCCTCAACACTTTCAAAAGGTCTTATGCTGCAGATTTATCTAATGCAATACGTCATTTGATTTCTTGACTGATGCTTCCATGAGAGTTGATGGTTGATCCAAGAAAAATGAAGTCCTTGACAACTTCAATCTTTTCTCCATTGATAAGAATGTTGTTTATTGGTCCAGTGGTAAGGATTTTTGTTTTCTTTGCACTGAGATGCAATCCATACTGAAGGCTGTGCTCTTTGATCTTCATCAGTAAGTATTTTAAGTTTTCTTTACTTTCAGCAAGCAAGGCCTGATGGGACAGTTCTACTCTGTCCTTTAGGGTTGCTATGAGATGGAATCAGCTAGATGGCAATGGGGTACAGGTCACAGTAGTCTGATCAGCAGCTGATCATGAGGATGGTGAAGTACTGGGCAGTGGTTCGTTCCATTGAGCATGGGGTCCGGGGCCCCAACACTGACATCAACAACAATACTTGTGATCTGTTCCTATTGCCATCCATTCATCTAGTCTGTTGCTTTTTTCAGCAGTGCTTCTCCATTGTGTGTGCCACCCATTTTACTTAACCCCTCCTCTAGTAATAGCATTCCCTCCATGAGCTCAATGAACCCCCTATACATGTCCCCCCCTAAGGCAGACAGAAGAGAATGAACCCCAAGTGACAGACATAGTTCCATGTGCCCTTCCAGGCTTTGTTCCCTGACACTGCCCTCATTCCCATGTCTGACAGCAAAACACAGCTCTGGGTGGTCTCCCCCATCCTCTCCAGTGACACAGCATCCTTCTAAGCACTGCTATTCTGATGCCCGTAACTTTCCTCTCCATTTTGAATGATGTTTAGCACCTCTGCACATACTTCTTGGCTCTTGGTGTTTCCTTTTCTGTGAACTACTTATTTATGTTCTTTTTAAAAAAAGATACTTTTAAGAAGCTCTTTGTTTACTCTAGACATTAATCCTTTATTGGTTTTATACTGTGGAAGCATCTTCTTGGAGTGGGCCATCTGTGTCTTTTTCTTGTTTATGGCATTCTTCTTTTAACAGAAATCCTGAAGAGTTACTGCCTTATGTTCTCATAGTCCTGTGGAGACTTTGATGAAATAGATCATGTATATTTCACAACCCCTTGAATCAGGACTCAGACACCAGACTGTGGAGGTTGGAGTTAGTGAGGAGCGAGATTTACAGAGTCCATGTTGCACAGAACCACACATACCTTCTCATTGTTGTTGCTCTGACTCCAGCGTGAAAGTAATTGTATTTCCTCTCTGGGAGAGGGAGTGTTATAGATATTTTCCCACTGCATACCAACCTATGAAAGGGGCACCCACAGAGGATGGGGCTAAAAAAACACAACCCTCATTGACAGGGGCTCCTTGTGTCCACTTCTGGCCCCTGGACTGCAAGGGTGTGTTCATGAGTCACTTCCCCAGGGCACATGGAGGGATCTGATGGTGTTCGCTCAGGGGAAGGGAAGCAGGTGCACTGAGTGGCCCACCGCACACATCCAATGCCTGCCCAGGGTATGACATTCATAAAATCTGTTTGGTGTGATTCTTCTTCCAAGAAGTCCCCTGGAGAAGGACCTGAGGGGCCCATAGACACTGCTGACTCCAATGGCTGGTCCATTTCATCTCAAACTGTGACTCTGCACCAGTGGCTGGCTCGTTTTCCACATTGCATGTGGGTGGCTCTGCCTACCTCCCATGGGGGGCTCCTCAATGGCAGGGCTCATGACCTCTGGAATGTTGGGCAGGTCCCGGAGGTGGGTCTTTTGGCCCCAGGTGAGTTTCTAACACTCCATCAGGAATTTCTGATCATAGATGATCTGATGCCTCCCAGGGTAGTGCTGAAGAGTGTGCCTCTGGGTAGGGGTGCTAGAGTCCCTGAGTGGCAGCTGCATGCCATCCCCAAGGCGCTGGCCCCACTTGAGGTCTGGCTGTAAGTGTTGCCCCCAGACACGGCCTCCAAGGCACTGCACCCACTGCCAGAGCTCAGTGCTCCCATCTCTCATGTTGTTGTTGTTGTCTACTGCTGTCCCATTGGTCCCTGACTCGTGGCAACCCCATGTACAATGAAGTAAACAATCACTGCCTGGCCCTTCATCATCCCTGTGACCAGTTGCAGATCTGACTGGTGTGTTCCATAGTCTCGTCATTAGCTGATAAACCTTCTCATGTTCAGACTCATAGCAACCCTGTATAGGGTTTCTGAGAGCAACGGGTAGGTCTAAACCGCCGACCTCACATTAGCAGTACAGTGCTTACCCTACAGTGCTACACCTTCTGGTCATACTGACCCAACCTTTGGACCATTTCCCTCTCATCTGTGAAGTTCTTCTGAAGCTTTATGGTCCTTTGTGTACAGAGACCTCCTGGTGGGCCATCCCATGAAGCTTAGAGGGGCCCGGGCTTGCTTAAACTCTGCTGAAAACATATGTAAGGGTGCCCAGCTGGTCCCTGCACTACAACACAAACAATCTGAGTGTATTTCCTCAGCAGACCCTCCTGAGAGAAACTTTTCATTTCTGTGTGTCTCAATAGGTCCCTAGTTCTGCACTGTTGCTCTTATGGTAAGCAAACAACATTATAGCAAATGCCCAGATGTATACACAGTACTCAATGGCAGGGTCTACATTCTGAGGGCTAAGAGGCGAAGCATTTTATTTACTTATGAGTTTCCTTTGGGTCTCTTGGTGGGTACACTGGTAGAAGGGGGATCAAGGCGCTAACCCGGGTAGGTTGCATGGGTGGCTGTGAAGGACCCAAAGAACTTCTCTCAGGGCCCTGGGCACAGAAACTGGGCCTGTCATTACAGTCCAGGCTGAGTCTTAGCTGGGACCACTGCCTAGCCCAGGAGTCAGCTACTGTTTCTGGGAAAGGGCAGATGTCACATATGCTAGGCTTTGCTGGTCATAGGCCTCGGTCACAGCACCTCAGCTCTGTGAATGGAACATGAAAGCAGCCAGAAGAGACCGTGTGTGAGTGAATGGGCATGGCTGTGTTCAATAAAACTTTAACCAAAATTGGTAGCAGACCAGATTTGACCAGTGGGTGGGATTCGGTGCCTGGGTTGTAATTTGTCAGTTACGGGTCTTGTTTGATATGTGTGGTGGCTCTGTGAGCTGGTACTTTTAAAGAAATTTCTGATGTTTCATAGTTGCTATGGATCTCTGGTAGCGTAGTGGTTACGAATCGGGCTGCGAACCTTAAGGTCAGCGGTTCGAAACTACCAGCCGCTCCGCGGGAGAAAGATGAGGCTTTCTACCCCTGTAAAGATTTACACCCTCGGAAACCCTGTACAAGGGTCGCTATGGGTCGGAACCGACTCGACGGCACTTAACAACAACAACAACAACAATGGATTTGCTAGACTAAGGCTGTTGTTGTTAAGTGCTGTTGAGTTGGTTCTGACTCATAGAGACCCTGTGTAGGGTTTCTGAGAAGTGGCTGGTGGGTATGAACCATCAACTTTGTGGGAAGCAAGCAGTCCAGTGCTTATCCTGAAGCACCACACCGGGACTAAGGTAAGAGTTACAAAAACTAGATGTAGCAAGATTTTGATAACATTTATGATGTAATGACTATATTTAATTGTTAAGGGAGTGCCCAGGCCAAGCTTAATATGGGATGGGGTGTAGGCAGCTCCTTAGACTGGAATAAACTTTTTGTTTAAACTTGCTGTAATACTGTGGGTTAGCCATTGGGCTCCTAACTGCAAGTTCAAACCCAGACAGTCTCAGAATCCCTATGTAGGGTTGCTATAAGTTGGAATCAACTCAGTGGCAATGAGTTTGTTTTCTGTTTTTTTCTTTGATTGTTTTGATCCATGGCCCAGGGATTGGTTCTACTGCCACCAATGAAAAGACACTTCTCATTACTTCATGAATCAGGCAGTTTCAGTTGCCGTGAAGTCGATCCCATGGTGACCTGAGGTATGTGGGAGTGGAACTACGGTTGAGTTGGCGTCTCTGGTCCCACATTTCTGATCTCTAACTAATTCCTCTCTCACCACCTCCTCTTCCCAGTGTTGCCAGGCCAGTACCTCATTGTGTGTAAATTATTATTATGGTGAATCCAAGTAGATGGTGGGTTTTGTCATGTTTAGAAATCTAAGAGGCAGCTGTTAGCCTGAAGGCAGGAGTTCATTAGTCATTTGAGACTATGATTTGAGTGTTGTTTGTAAGACAAGTCCCCAGGTCTTGGGATTCTGGTTTCCTGCTCAGATTCATTGTAATGTTCTCCCTCTGGAGTTGATATTATAAAGTAGCTACACAATACCAGCATGATGCTTTAATAATGGTATAATAGTTTCATGGGTATTTAAATGAAAATATGAATTTTTAATAAACTGTGTGGCACTGTGGGTTAATGCACTGGACTGCAAAGTTGGTTTGACCCTCAAGGTTGGCAGTTCAAGCTCACCAGTCACTCCTTGGAAACCCTATACAGGGTCGCTATGATTCGGAACCGACTTGACAGCACTTAACAACAAACTGTGATTGTTGCTCATGCCAGGAATATCTGCATCTGCCTCAGCTTTAAGTATAACAAGGCCAGTGAAAGACATTAAGGAGTCCTGGTGATGCCATGGTTAAAGCACTTGATCATGAAGCAAAGGTTCCGTGGGTTTGAACCCACTAGCTTCTCCTCAGGAGACAGATGTGGTAGTCTGCTTCTGGAAGGATTTATAGCCTTGGAAACCCTATTGGGCAGTTCTACTATGTCCTATGGAGTCCTGGTGTAGTGGTGTAGGATAAGCACTTGACTGCAAGGTCGGTTTGAAACACAAGGTCAGCGGTTCAAACTCACCAGCCACTCCTTGGAAACCCAATACAGGGTGACTCTGAGTTGGAGCCAACTCGGTGGCACTTAGCAATAACAACAACTCTTCCCTATTAGGGTTGCTATCAGTAAGAATCAACTCAATGGCAGGTGTTTGGATTGTTTTGTTTGGGGGTGGGAAGGGATGTTAGCCTAGCAGGACATTTTATTTTCAAAGTCACGATATTTTTTCCTTCCACATTTTTAGATTGCTACAAATCCTCCTTTCAGGGTGATTGTTAGAAGAATCAGTCCATTTCCACATGCTACAAGAGGCTACTGGGTATACCATGTAGGAGGGGAGAGCTCTGTAAAACCATCAGGGGCAGCTAATGAAATGCAGACCCCTGAGTCCTGGCCCTCCTGAGTGGAAGTTTACATGTTAGACAAACCAAGGACCCATGTTCTAGAACTTTCACCTAAGAAGTAGCTCCGTCACGTTTTGTTGAGAAAACTACTGTTGGATCTAACCAAGTCCCACAGCAGAAAAGCCAGCAGCTTAGATGAAGTGGACAGAGATGGGATGAAATGAAGGTAACACCGCCTGCCTCTAGGAATTCCTCAGGCAGGAAACAGGACAATGGAGCTAGTTGGATGCAAACACCTGTTGTCTTTCAAAAAAAAAAGAAAAAGAAAAAGAAAAAGCATCATACCTGGAGCAATTCCAAGATCAGCAGACCTTTTGGAAGGAGCACAGCCTGCAGTTTCAAAGTGTGGAGTCATGATCTCAAAGGATCTCAAAGGGTGGGGGCACGTCCTCCTGGATTTTCAAGGGTGGAGTCACTGCTGCATAGGACGCCACCACTTTGATGTTGAAAGGTGGGGCTGCCATTCAGGTGAGCCAAGAGGATGAGACCTCAGCCTAAAGTGAGGGACAGGGCTGCTTTGCCCCAGGACCAAGAGAACAAGCGTCTGTGACTGGGCTCATGGAGTTGGAGAATGGGGTCACAAAAGTCAATGGAAACAGATTTGTTGGCCCAGTGGGGCTGGTTCTCAAGGCTGAAAGGTCTTCCCCCAGAATCCAGAGAGTGTGGCCAATGCCCAGAGTTTGGAAGGCAGGGCCATTGCTTAGAAAGTCTTAGCGACAGAGGATGATTTTCAAATCTTGAGAGCTAATGTAATTTGTTTTGTTGGGTTGTGGACTCACTTGGTCCTATTGTTTCTCCTACTTATCATGTCTACCCTGTGTTTGTAGAACCATCAAACTTTGGAAAACAGATAACTAACATTCAAGATTTCACAGATCCAGAGATGGAAAGGAATCTTCCCCCCAGGATGGAATACATCCTTATTCTCACCATGCTTAATTTACATGATTTGGAAGATGAAATTTTAGGATTAAGAGTTGATATAAGGCAGACTTCTAGGTGGATTAGAACACAATACTTCTGGTTAGCAGTGAGGCAATGAGCGATTTGTACCACCTGCAAGTAGAAGAGCTTAAAACACTTAATGAAGAGGACTTAAAATACGTACTGATGAAGATCAAAGAGCACAGCCTTCTGTATGGATTGCATCTCAATGTAAAGAAAACAAAAATCCTCACCACTGGACCAATAAACAACATT
>NW_006408876.1:1816575-1818377 GCF_000296735.1 Chrysochloris asiatica | reverse complement strand
CAATGGCACCTAACAACAACAATAACAATAACAATAAACAAGTAGAAGGAGAATTGGAAAAACAATGGAGTTTTGACTTAAATTCTGTTTTCATTGTAAAGTCCTAGAGAAAAGCAATGCTTCTGAGGAAAGCAAGACTAGAGCGAGGTGACAACCATGTGAATATAGACAGGAGAGGACATGTGAGAGACACATTTTGAGAGGAAAGAGAAGATGCCAAGAAGGCAGACTCTGAGGGAGAGCTCGGCCCCGGCTCCTTATTCTGTCAGCATCAGTTAGGAACCTGTTTGTGTGTGCTTCCTCAGACACCTTCCAGGTACTTTACAAAGACAATTGAAGCCCATGTTCTAGACACACAGTTTTTGGTGATTGGGCTGAGGTTAATCAGTGTGAATTGAACCAAACCGCTTGTTCAAGTCAAATCTATTGGCATCTCAATGAGCAAAGATGGAATCTTTGTTCACCCAGTTTTTCCTCCTTTTCCTCAGGAACTCTACTGAGTTCGATTTTCAAGTCTTACTAGAATCCCATAGAAGCTTCCGCAAGATGCTCAAGAAATCAATTTGGATAAAGATTTAAAATATAAACATACTGCAGTTTAACTTATTTTGATACTTTACCTGATTTTTCTTTTAACCACTGTCTCCTAAAGTTTGTACCTATGAGAATTTAATGTGGGTGTGAATCTATAAAATTGACCTAGATTCTCTCTTGGTAGTAGAATTGATCTCATTCCCACCCACCCCTATCCCCCACCCCTGGCTCTATCTATCTTGTAAAACACATCTATGAGCTTTGCTGAGAAAGTTGAAAAGAGAACTTCTTCAAAGGCCAGAATTGTTTGCTAAATGTGTTTCTGCTTTGAACATCAGTGGGCTCTATCTGTCCATGCGGGATGAACATGGGAGAATGTTCTTGACCAGGGCACTGCTTTCATCTCTAGGATTTTAGATTCTCAGTATATCCTTGGAATGGATGTGGCCACTGCCTTGTTATGTAAGAAAATCAGAAAAGCCTAGATTTTTAAGAAACTCTTTCTAAAATTCACAATGCACAATGCCTATTATTCTCTGAAGAATGCTTATAATTTTGTTTATGATTCAGAAGGACGTTTTCCTAGGAATTCATTTCTATCATTGTCTTTGGGATCTTCAAAAGAATGATTTGGCAAACACACTATAGCTAGGAATCATTTAGCGCTACATTTGTAATTCACCAGTGAGCTTTCCCCTACATCTCCTTGGTGACAATGAAGGTCTGTGAAGGAGCTCTGGTAGCGTAGTGGTTATGAATCGGGCTGTGAACCTGAAGGTCAGCAGTTCAAAACTACCAGCGGTGCTGCAGGAGAAAGATGAGACTTTCTGCTGCCATAAAGATTTACAGCCTCGGAAACCCTATACAGGGTCACTACGAGTTGGAACCGACTCCATGGCACACGACCACCATCAATTGTTGTGCTGTAGGATTAGCACTGGACTGTTATCCACAAGCTCAGTGGTTCAAATCCACCAGTAGTCCTTCAGAAAACCTATGTCAGGTTGCGATGAATCGGAACCAGCTTGATGGCACTGAGTAACAACAATAGTAATAGAGATGCATTAATATCTCTCTTCTTTGGTCAAACTTAGTAGCAAGAAGCCATGCTGACCCTTGGAGAAGAGTCACTAAAATTATTATGAAAATATTACCTTTGGAAGGATGTTCCAGGTGAAAGAACAGCTTTAAAAAAGTAGAAGTTTCCTAGTTGGGTTAGTAGCCATCAGAGAATGTATCATCAACAGGTGGACAGGGTTTTGATGGAT
>NW_006408876.1:1811827-1815380 GCF_000296735.1 Chrysochloris asiatica | reverse complement strand
CCTACTCACTTTATTCATTGAAATAATATTTTATTGAGTTTTTGGTGAAAGTTTACATAGTAAGTTAGGTCCCCATTTGATAATTTCCACACAAATTGTTCAGTGTTGTTAGTTACATTTTTCAGAATATACAAGAAGGCTTTAAAAAGTTTAGGGAAAAATTCACTCCATTTATCCATGAATTTTCGGAAGCCCCCTCATGTACATATTCTTTTTCTTTGTGCTCTGGCTGTAAACACACTCACTTAAAAAAAAAAAAAAGTTTTTATTGTGCATTGAATGATAGTTACTATGGGAGAACATCGGTTTTACACTCATCCTATCGTATTTCGCATCGCTGCAATGACTACAATCTCCTCCATGTATCACCATTGAACAGTATTTGCTTCTATTTCCTCTGTTTTTATTTAATTAATTAATTTGGTGTACACCCAAACCCTCAGGAATATATACTAATTTAAACACCCCAAGAGCACATTCTGCAAGCCTGCCTCTTGGCCGCCAGCACTCAGTCTTTCTCTTTCCTGGAGTCCTCAGCTGCTCTCTCTCCATGTCCCCATCTCTGTCTCCATCTCTGGTGTCACTGCTTCTCTGGATAGGGTCCCACATTCTGCTCATGCTCTTCTTCCTTGATGGTCTTAGAAGCCAAATCACTTTTGATTTATAAAAAGAGCAGATTAGACCAGAGTAGCAACCAAGCAAGCACAAAAGGAAGGGAAAAATACACTCCATGAGGAAGTCTCTGAGGAATGCTGAGAAGGCAAGAAAAGCTGAGATAGAGGTTTCCCCCCAAAGTTTCTCCTAGAACCACCAAGCAAAATTTAGACCTCTACCTCCTAAACTATGAGGGTTGCATACTTTTACCTTACCGATTCAATCTGCATGCTGATTGAAGCCCGATGGTATGAAGAGCATGACATCAGAATTGGAGGAAGACTCATTAACAAACCTGCAATATGCAGATCACACAACCTTGCATGTTGGAAGACAGGAGGACTTAAATTACTTACTGATGAAGATCAAAGATCACAGTCTTCAGTATAGCTATCAACAGATAAATGGGTAAACAAAATGTGGTACATGCACACCATGGAACACTACTCACAGCACAACACAAATGAACTTTGAAGACATTATGCTGAGTGAAGTAATCCAGTAGCAAAATGACAAATATGAGTACTGCATGATGTCACTTAAATAGATAATTATCTAGAATCTAAGGGTAAGAAGGATCTCCTGGTGTGGCGCTATAGGATAAGTATTGGATTGCAGACCACAAGGTCAGCAGTTCAAACTCACGAGTTGTTTCTTCACAACTATGTACAGGGTCACTATGAGTTGGAATCGACTAAATGGCACTTCACAACAACAAGGAAAAGAGGGTTTGAGGTTATGGGATTGAGGTTATGTTAATGGTGGCGGAATGACTTAGAAAAGGTTATGGAGACTGGGGCACAACTGGAAGAGTACCTGTAGAAACAGGTGAGTTGGTACATGTTTGCCATATCTTCATCGTGATAAAAAGAGGAAAACGGGCCGGTCTTGAGCATCCTTTCTCAGAATCACGGTTGACCCTCAGAACTCATGAATACATTCTGCACCATGTGAGTGAATGCCACTTGGGGAAGTGGGTGGGGCAAGCACCAGCAGATTGCTTACATCTACGTGGCAATTCTATCCCTCTGCTCTTTCTGGTATCATCATAGCTTCCAGTTGACCCATTGGAGGTTTTCTGCAGCTTCACATCCTCCAAGATTCCTGTTTTGTTTATTATTATTAAAAACCCACCTCCTTAAACCTAATGAACAACAATTTCTTTAAAGCAGCTGTTCCCAGTCTGTGAATATTCTGTGAATATTTGGGGGCAGGGCAAGCAGTAAATTAGAAAATTCTCATTTGAGCCAGGTAGATTAGCTTTCCAGCACTGGTCCTTGGTGCTCGATGCGCCCTTTCTGAGCCTCTGCCCATGTATGGGGCACCCTTGCTGGTAGATGCAGACAGGCCACTCCATGGAAGTGATTGAATGCTCTCCTGTGCTGTGAACATTTACCCCATGCTTCATACGCCATAAAAAATAGATCCTCTGCTAATGTGACAGCCTGAGCTTCAGAGCTGTAAAGTCAATGGGAAAACCAACAGCAAGAGAGTCTCCTACTCAGTTAATTTGGAGGAATAATCAGTAGAATTAGTGATTCTCCTTAGGGGAAGTTGGGGAAAAGCTTAGACCATGTATAGATTTCCACTGGGTTTAAAATAGTATTTGCCCTAGGCATTTTCCTTCCTTCCTCCCCTTCCTTTCCCCTTTTTCATTCCTTCTTCTATGTTCTCTTTCCTTCCTCTCTTCCCTTTTTGTCTCCTTACTTCTTTTCCTATTTAAAGCCCACAGCTTCATCATTTCTATGAGCTTTGGTGTCAATTCTGATGTGAACTTATAAAAATTCTGTGTTTAAAAAATCTAGTGGCTGCATTCAATCCCATGCCCTACATGAGGTCTTCTGCACCATGCTCCTGCTGGATGGCAGAGGGTGCCCTCCTGAGGGACAGCATGGCCAGCCCTTCTCTTTCTAGCTCTTAGACTTGGAGCTAATACCTGAATCCTATGAATCTCAGGTTTCTCAGGTACAGTAAGGAGGCAAGCATGCCTCCTGTGTTGCCAATGGTGCGAGAGAATGTCCTGACAGGAAAACTAGCACACAAGAGTTTAATGAATGACAGATAGGATTGCTATTTGCATTGGGCGAGCAAAGAAGATAAGGCTGGGGACAGGAAAGAGAAGACATTTAGAACAAACAGGATTTTTCAAATGTAAGGAGCTCTGATAGCATAATGGTTATGAGTCGGGTTGCTAACCTCAAGGTCAGTAGTTTGACACTACCAGCCGTTCCATGTGAGGTGAGGCTTTCTGCTCCCGTAAAGATTTACAGCCTTGGAAACCCTATGCAGGATCACTGTGAGTCGGAACCGACTCCACGGCATGCTACCATCACCACCTCTGGATAAAGCACTGCCATTTTTTGCCCGTCTGTTGTAGGGAGAACATGGAATGTGTGGATGAGTGGGGCAGGGGTGTGAAGTCAGATAGGAAGGTTCTGTCTTGTTCTGATAGGAAGGTATCGTGGGTCACCAGTTCTAGACCAGAAGCTGAGACTCAACATTAGCACAAATGATCTTAATCTCAAACACAGTTCCTTCCCCTCTTCATTTCCTTATGCTCGTCTCCTTTAACTGTCAGCCATGCTTGTTGTTGTTGTTGTTAAGTGCCGTCGAGTCAGTTCTGACCCATAGCGACCCTGTATAGGGTTTCCAAGGAACAGCTGGTGAGCTTGAACCGCTGACCTGCCGTTCAAACGGCGTTGCAGTCTGGTGCATTAACCCACAGCACCACACCAGGAGTCCCACCCATGCTTAGGGAACTACATTATATATAGTTCTCCTTGCCAGAAATATAGTCAACAAGAGCGTGTTACGTGGACTGTCTTCACAAAGCCAGAATTCACATCATATATTTGTTTTCTTTAGTTCATGATCTTATTCCATGTTGTCAGGGATTGCT
>NW_006408876.1:1807649-1808812 GCF_000296735.1 Chrysochloris asiatica | reverse complement strand
TATTATCCTATCACCAACAGCGGTCTACCTCATGACTGATCTGGATATGTTCTTTTTGACAATGAATGCAACACCATTCCTCTTCAATTTGTCATTTCCGGCATAGTAAACCATGTGGTTGTCAGATTCAAAATGGCCAATACTGGTCCGTTTCAGCTCACTAATGCCTAAGATATTGATGTTTATGCTTTCCATTTCATTTTTGACAACTTCCAATTTTCTCAGTTTCATACTTTGTACATTCCATGTTCCTTAGGTATCTGAAAATGTAGATTAATTTATCTGGTCCTGGCTAGGGTTTTAAGGATCCCTGATAACTGTAGGGTTAGCAGTACGAATTCACCAACTGCTCTTCAGGAGAAAGAGAAGGCTTTCTGCTCCCATAAAGATTTATAGCCTCAGAAACCCTACATAGAGTCTCTATGAGTCAGAAAGGACTTGATTGCAGAGGGGTTTGGAGGTACAGTAAAGGCCCTGGTATACTCTGTAGATTAGTTGCTGGGCTGCTGATCACAAAGTTAGTGGTTCAAATCCACCAGTCAACTTATGAGTGAAAGATGTGACTGTCTATGCCTGTAAAGACTTACAATCTGGGAAATCCAGAGGGACAGTTCTACTCTGTCTGACAGGATGGATGTGGTAGGAATGGATTCAGTGGCGTTGGATGTGGTTGGTTGGTGACGACAGTCACAGAAGAAAGCTGGGTCTGCTTCCATGCAGATTAACATCTCGGAAGCCCTAAGGAGCAGCTCTACGTTGTCCTACGTGGTGAGCGTGTTGAGTTGCTTTGGACATGATCTATTCTTTGTAGATTTTTTTTTTTTTTTTCTACTTTCAGGAGGCAGCTCTTCCCTAGTCATATTTTGGGTACCTTCCAACCTGAGAGGCTCATCTCTAGCACTGTATCTGACAATATTCTGGTGCTCTTCATCATGTTTCAATATTCAATAATCTGGTGCTGAGCAGTGTTTTCCACTACTATTCATAAGGTGTTCAGTGACTGAACTGTGGCTCTAAATCTTTTTTTTTTTTTACTGTTTTATTGGGAATTATGTGATAGTTTACATGGGAGAACATTAGTTTTACATTCATCCTATTGTATATCATTTCATTGCCATGGTTAAAACCCCCTCCATGCATCATCAACCAACCAAAGAGTATAC
>NW_006408876.1:1802163-1806990 GCF_000296735.1 Chrysochloris asiatica | reverse complement strand
TTAGTAGCCCGACTCATAACCACTATGCTGCCAGAGCTCCTTAGGGTGTTTGGGGGAGAATATTAAAAGAACCATGGACTGCCAAAAGAACAAATAGACCTGTGTTGAAAGAAGAACAGGCAGAGTGGTCCTTGGAAGCCAGGATGGCTATACTTCATCTTTCATACTTTGGATATACTGTTAGGAGAGATTAGTGTCTGGAGAAAGATACCATGTGTTGTAAAGTGGAGGGTTAGAGAAAAAGAGAAAGAGCCCCCAACTAGATGAATTGGCACAGTGGCCACAGCAATGGCCTCAAACATAGCAACGACTGTGAGGTTGGTGCATGACCAGGCAGTGTTTCATTTTGTTGTGCATAGAGACACCTAGCAACAACAGTTTAAGAAAAAATATATATTCAATTGACCCAGCGTCATTTATTGAAAAGGATAGCTTTTCCTTTTCCCACAATGCTCTTTTATGTCACCTTTGTCATAAATTGAGTAAATATGAATCAATATAGATTTATTTATGTTTCTGGACTTTTATTTATGTTTCTGGTAGCTTAGTAGGTTATGAGTTGGGTTGTTAACTGTAAGGCCAGCTGTATGAATCTTCTAGCCACTCCATGGAAAAAAAAGGCAAGGCTTGGAAACCCTACACAGGGTGGGTATGAGTTGGAACCAACTCGATGGCACACAGCCACCACCAGCACCTGGAGTTTCTTTTCTGTTTCAGTAGATGTATTTTACTTTGTATAAATAAAGAATTGTAACCTTTCTTGCATCACAGATTTGAAACACATTGATATAATTACAATTGTTTTATTCTGTTCAGAATATGTCTAAGGGGTATTTTACTTTATGAAAGATGAAGTCGTAAGAATCTTAATTAGATACTCTATCCTTTTTCTGGAGTCCTGTAGGATCAGCTCTGCAAACCCACCAGCTGCTCCTTGGAACCCCTATACAACTTTGCTATGAGTTGAAAGCAACTCAACGTCATTTAATAACAACATCCTTTCTCTAGGTGTTAGGAAACAAGCCAGTATCAATGCTGGAGTAGAAAGTCCTGTGCAAATTTCCACCAGAAAGAAGTGAAGGAGGATGTTCCTGCTCAAGGAAGAGAGGTTGGCCCCTTGGGTGCTACTTTTTTTGGAACCTTCCTCTTTCTATTTACCCACTGCCTTTTCCCCTTGATCCAGAGGACCTCAGTGCTTCCCCAAACTGCCCAGGAAACTCCATCTGCTGCTTTCATTGGTGCCTGGTGGTTCATTCCCCGTGCCTCTCCAGCATGTGTTCTTGGTCAATTCTGTTTATCCCCCAGTCTGGTATCTTCTAGAAAGCTACTTCCAATTATGCCAGCCCTTGTTGGGCTTTGTTTCCCCTCAGCTCTACCGCTAGTGTTATCTCTGAACTGTTTGTATTGGCCTTTGTGTCATTACTAAATATTTCATGGGTGTTTGCCTGGTCTCTCAAGTCTGAAGTCCAGCACTGCGGGAAGTCACAGGCACCCTGTTCCTCAAAGCAGCTGCTCAATAAATATTTTATCTGAGATAAGGAAAGAGTGGGCACCGAGTCAGGTAGAGTTATGGCCTTTTTGGGATGCTGAGATGCAAAGGAATGGTTGCTATCTTGAGATGAGTCAGTCATCCCACGTGGGGTGCCCTACAACCATATGAGCCAGGACATTGGTGTTGCCTTACCGAGAACTGCCCTCAACTCTTGCTTCAGGTTTCCCAATGTTTGAATCAGAAACAATGCTGGCTCTCACACAGAGCACAGTGGGGCAGGATTCGGGTGAGAAGAAGACAACTCTGAAATGGAATGAAATGGAAGCCACAGTTGGCATTCCCCTTCATCTGAGACTGAGCCTGCTACCACCGAAGCCACCAGAATAGGAGGGATGGGCCCCAGACATCTCAGGGCTGCATAGGGTTTGCTGTCTGCACAGATAAATGGCATACTTGCATAAGCAGCACCTTTAAATAGGTATAACACAAGATTGAGATGATATATTTTCAGTGTAATGTCATGATGAACTATGCAGACTGGCTGGCATGTTAGAGAATGCTGTGGAGTTTCAGATAAAGTGAGACAAATATGGGAAGATTTTCCAGTTGTTTGGGGATTTTTATCACTGGCTACTGACAGATGTTTTTGTATTTTCATCCGTGGACTTGGCAGATGTTCTCTACTTAAAGTCCCTGAGGTTTCTGGTAGAATGGAAAGAGCGATCTGTGTCTGTTTTCCCTTCTTAAAAACAGTTTCCAAGACTTGAGAAGTTGCAGAAGTAAATATTGATACCTCATGTCTTTTTATTTGGTGATTTCCAATGAAGTGCACCTGTCATCTGTCAGTGTGTCATACTGTGGTGGCTTGTGGAGCTTTGTAATGCTGGAAACCATGACAATGGGATTTTAAATATCAGCAGGGTCACCCATGGTGGATAAGTTTCAGCTAAACTTCCAGACTAAGACAAGCTAGAAAGAAGAAGAGGTGGGCTACTTCTGAATGGTTAACCACTGAAAACCTATGAATAGCAGAACATTGTCAGACACTCTGCTGAAAGATGAGTTCTTCAGGTTGGAAGGCACTTCAAACATGCCTGGGCCAGCAGCAATGCGCATAACAACAATTGTGAGGATGACCCAGGACTGGACAGTGTTTTGTTCTGTTGTGCATAGTGTCACAATGAGTCGGAGTCGACTCGATGGCACCTATCAGCAACAACAATAACAGCAATAACAAATAAGTGTATGGAGTCTTTGGATGGTGCAAATGATTAATGTACTGGCTTGATAACTAAAAGGTTGGAGATTTGAGTCCATCCAGAGGCAGTTTAGATTCCTGGTGTGGTGCTGTAGGATCAGCACAAAGTTGGCAGTTCAAATTCATGAGCTGCTCCTCGGAAACCCTATACAGGGTCACTGTGAGTCAGAATTGATTCAAGAGCACTTAACACCAACAACAGCAAGAACCAGCTTAGAAGAAAAGCCTAGCAATTTACTTCTGAAAAACCAGCCACTGAAAGATCTATGAAATATAGTTCCACTCTGACCGACATGGGGGTGCAATGAGTCACAGTTGCTTAGAGGGCAACTGGTTTTGGTTTAACAAGCATGAAGCGTAGAAATAGAACCAGTGGTCTGGTGTTGGGGGTGTATTCATTTCTGCCTTCCAACTTAAGGGGTTCATTATACCAGCCATTGTTTTGCTGCTATTTGTAAGGATTTCACTGGCCATTTTTATTTGAAGAAGATTATAAGTTCCTTCTTCCTAGTTTTTCTTGATTCCAAAGCTCCTCAGAAACCTGTTTATCATGGGTGATCCTGCTGATAATTGAAATAACCGTGTCATAACTTCCAGCACCATAGCAACATGCAAATCACCACAAGCTAGACACACGTGGACTTTGCCAGATGCAATACACAAGAATGAAATTGACAACTGTGGAAAGTAATGATGGAGAAGCTTGATACCCTCAGTCAGAAAAAGGCCAGGGGCTGACTGTGGAACAGGCTGTCAATTGTTCATGGTGGCGATGGTGGTGGTGGTGGTGGTGTCATAGAGTCAGTTTCAACTCAAAGCGACCCTGTATAGGGTTGCTGAGGCTATAAATCTTTATGGGAGCAAAAAGTCTCATCTTTCTCCTAGCAAGCAGTTTGGTAGACTCAAACTGCTGACCTTGTGGTTAGCATTCCATTCTGTTACCTTGCTTATGAGCAATCAAAGAAACTTCCAGTTGTCCACAAGAGCCAAAATATGAACTTGAGTATGTCCCATCTGAATTTAGAGAACATCTCAAGAACAGCTTTGACACTCTGAACACTTACGACCAGAGATCAGATGAGTAGTGGAATGACATTAAGAACATCAGCTACAAGAATCATTAAAAGGATAAAAGGGCAATAGAAAGATAGTAAAGAAAGAAAAGAAACCCTCATACCAAAACCAGGAAAGGATATCACTAAGAAAGAAAATTACAGACCAATATCCCTCATGAACATAGATGCAAAAATTCTCAGCAAAATCCTAGCCAACAGAATCCAGCAGCACGTCAAAAAAATAATACATCATGGCCAAGTGGGATTCAAGGATGGTGCAACATTAGAAAACCAATCAATGTAATCCACCATATAAACAAGTAAAAAGAAAAAAAAAAAACCCACATGATCATATCGATTGATGCTGAGAAGGCATTTGGCAAAATCCAACATCCATTCCTGATAAAAACCCTCAACAAAGTAGGAATTGAAGGGAAATTCCTCAACATAATCAAAAGTATATATACAAAACCAACAGCCTACATTAATCTCAATGGAGAGAAACTGAAAGCCTTCCCTCTGTGAACAGGAACCAGACAAGGATGCCATTTGTCACCATTCCTATTCAATATTGTGCTGGAAGTCTTAGACAGAGCTATATGGCAAGATAAGAAAATCAAGGGCATCCAAATTGGTAAAGAGGAAATCAAACTCTCTCTATTTTTAGATGATATGATCCTATATATAGAAAGCCCCAAAGACTCAGTAAAAAAGCTTCTAGACCTCATTGGAGGATTCAGCAAAGTGGCAGGATGTAAGATCAACATCCAAAAATCAGTTGGGTTCCTCTATACCAATAATGGCAGTGCTTGAAAAGGACATTAGGAAAAAATACCATTTACAATAGCCACCCAAAGGATGAAATATCTAGGAATAAATGTAACCAGAGAAACAAAGGACCTATACAAAACAACAACAACAACAACAACAACAACAACAACAACAAAAACTACAGAACACTACTACAAGAAACCAAAAGATACCTACAAAAATGGAAGAATATACCATGCTCCTGGATAGGA
>NW_006408876.1:1797924-1799640 GCF_000296735.1 Chrysochloris asiatica | reverse complement strand
GGAGGCACCATACTGTCGTCTGTTAAATGTGTGGCAGCGTTATGAAAAAGTTTGAGATATCATGAGAATAACCAAAACATGACACAGAGACACAAAATGATCTCATACTGTTGGGGAAATGGTGCTGTTAGACTCACTGGATACAGGGTTGCCACACATCTGTGATCTGTCAAAAACACGGTGTCCTCAAAGTGCAGTAAAGCTAAGGAAGCGAGGTGTGTCCAGGTTTGTCCCATAGTACCTGGATCTCAACACTCCTGAAACTATCTTATTGAGGTGTCTACGTGGCCTCCCACCAATAAAGGGAACAGCAGACCATCATATGGACTCCTCCCTCCTGGGCACTGGGACCTCCCTGTGACTTAGACAAATGCACACGCACACCTGCCCACAGAAGAGTAAAGGGACTCCTGGTGAGGTATGCAGGAGTTTGTACAGAGCCTGGGTTTTCACTGGCTGAGCCTCCACCTGGTTAATAGCAGGTCCTTGATGTTCCACATGCAGCTAGTAATGCTTTGAGAATTAAAGGACACGTGTGGAGAAAGCTGCTGACCCAGAACAAGGGGTAACTGTCTCCCACATCAGAAATGCTCATATTAAACACTATTTTGTTTAACATTATACCTTCTCTTTTTTCACTCAAACATTATATCTGATTCTGGGCCTCAGAACATCCATGCTGACGGCATATTCTAGGTTACTGATCGCTACAGTTCAGTTCCTCCAGTCCCATAAACCATAGACGGTTATGGGAAACCCAAGTTGGTGAGGATTCAAACACTACCCCCAACGTTGCTCTGAGCATCTAGAAAGAGCCCAGAATTCTGTGTATTTGACTTTATTTTGTACACAATTACCACCAAACAACCCGGAGCAGAATGCATAAGCGAATTCCAGACTGCACCTCAAAATGAGTAGTGAAAATATTCGTGATGCTTCTGTCTCTGGCAAGACAGAGGTGGGAATCCTGCTTTAAGGTAGTCTGATTCAATTTCTCAGGAGACCAGTGTGTTTTGATTCCACATAACACCTACAGCCCTCTCTCTCCCTTTCTAAACTGGATTCTCCACACTTCCCACACAATATCTTTTTTTTTTTAACTGAAAAGAATATTGTGTTCTCTGCTTTCTTGATAGTCACATTAGAAGGACGGTAACACGCTGTCAGACAGAGGTGGCTATTAATAAATTCTGGATAACAAGCACACAACTCAACCCAAGCCCCCCTCGGGGTGACAGAAAGGAGGAGGAAAACAATGCCATGTTGTAGGAAGGGAGGGTGAGCTCAGCTAGCCCATTACATAAACATTACATATAAAATTAGACTAGGTATCCTATCATGTCTCAGCGAATAAGAAGCAAAATAAATGGAAAATATTATCTCAAACTCTCCTGGCTTAGCTCTGAAGAACAGCCTCTTTCATTTCATCTGGCAGCCATATATCTCTTCCAAAGGCCAGTGCAGCTCCCAGGGGCCAGGGAATCTCAGGTTAAATCCCTCAGGCCAACGTAGTCCCCAAATATCAAGAGGTAGTTATGGGATCCAGTCCCAGGGCTCATCCTGGGACTTGGTGCTGGGGATGTGAGAATAAGTAGGACTGGGTGAATTTCTAGCTGGGAGGTCTAGATCCTATGATAGTGATGGAGGCAAGGGAAGAAACTGAAGGAAGTGTAAAGAGCTGAAGGCAATGGAGGTGTTGTTGTTGTCAGGTGCCAT
>NW_006408876.1:1795803-1797824 GCF_000296735.1 Chrysochloris asiatica | reverse complement strand
TCTTGATCCAGAAAATAATGGATTTCTGGATTCTCCTGCAAATTCCCCAGCTATAAACCCTCCGATCCTCCAAACATACCTTTATATTTGTTCCAGAGTTCCAACACCATCTCATGAGTCCTCTTGGCCTGGTATTCCGTGCTGTTTTTGACCGAGCTCCTCACTACATGTCTACCCGATCCGCCATCTTGAAGGTGGATTGCTGGTAGGATTGCAAAATGGCCCAACCACGCTGGAAAACAATATGGTGCTTCCTCAGAAGGTTGGAAGTAGAAATACCTTATGATCCAGCAATTCCTCTACTTGGTATTTATCCACAAGAATTATGAGCCATAATGTGAGTATATATGTGCATGATAATATTCATAGCAGCAAGAGCAAAAAGATGGAGACAGCCTAAGTTCCTATCTATGAAAGAATGCATAAACAAACTTTGGTACATATGAATAATGGAATACTATGCTACCTTGAAGCAGCAAGCCACTGCATAACATGTAAGAACCTTGAGGTTCTTTAAGCTGAGTGAAATCAGTCAGTCACAAAAGGAGAAATAGGGCATAGAGCCATTATTCTAAAAGATTAAGAAAAAGCACCCACACTAAAAGGGGGGATATTATGTTTTATCTTTGTATTTAATTTAATTTTTTTGTTGTTGTGTTGGTTACCAGGGTGTATGGGGTGGAGTAAGGAGGAGAGAGGGGAAGGTGAACACAGGGTAGGGAATAGGCACAGGATAGTGGAACACAGGGTATGGAATACACACAGGGTAGTTTGGTGCTGGGGGCGGGGGCAATACACTAGAAGGGGAATGGAAAAGGAAAGATAAGGTGGATGGTTGAATAGCTGGGCAGGTTTACATGGGCTAAATGGGACAGAGGCAAATAACAATCTAAGCATAAACGTGGAACAACAGAGCTCATAGATACAAACATTGAGGCATTGTTTGAATGAGTAAAAGTGGGGAAATGATGTTAAGATGCTTGGCTGTCTGTTGAATCTTGGTTTCCCTTGCCTACTATTGTAAAATAGATACTTGAAAGGGGAGAGAGAGGAATAGCCAGAAACATCACCAGAGAAAGCTTGTAAGTCCGTCTTCAACCTATAACTGTTTGGTGTAACTAAAATGGGGCTAGAACTTGCCCAGTGAAGGAGGCTCCCTGCAGAGCCTTTGCATTGCCCAAGACCATAGGTGGAGTCCTGATCCTCATCCAGAATCTTATGAAGTGGCACATTCCCACGTGAAAGGACAAGCAGACCAGTTTGGAGCAGCTAGAAGAACAGAAGATACTTCTTGAAAGAAAGATCAGCAGGAAAAAAAACAAAACAAAACAGAATAATAACAGCAGTCCAATTGACTACAACAAAAACAAGCAAGTTGTTCCCCAGGGAGCCATCAAGGCAAGTGGTCAGGTCCCTTCAAGGCAAACCCCCTTCCAATACTGAAACTCAAGTGGAATATATTAGCAGGCATATGGTCCTGCTGCTGACCATGTTGGTCACCGATAAGGGAAAGAGGGAGAAAAAACAGCAATAAAGTTGTGAACTAAGTCCAACCACATTCAATGGGCACCTGTTAACCTGGATTGAGACCTGGTTAACCAGCAGTATGAGGAGACCTGAGGACTCCTGGGCCCAGGTTCAGGGGCATGCCCCAGAGGACTAGAATGGAGTGTAAAGCATCCAACTGATATGAAGTGAGGGGGGATGCACAAGAACACCGACACTTGCAGATAGCACTCATTTGACCTGGCATCAATGGCTGGATGATCAGAACCCGACTAGAGGAAGTAAGAAGAGGAAAAAACAAAACAAAACAGGAATAACCCACTATAAGTGGATGATCTTGACCTATACTTGTGGATGCAGTATGACAAAGGAGCAGACAAATCTCTACAGTGAGGATTATTCCCACCCCATTGGTACACAGGGTCAACAGGGATGGGGAACTTAGACATTGGGTACCTAAAATTGGGGGACTACAAAGGCAAGAATTAACTGGCTTACAAGCTTTCAATAGGGAA
>NW_006408876.1:1791611-1794883 GCF_000296735.1 Chrysochloris asiatica | reverse complement strand
GCCTTGGAAATCCTATACAGGGTCGCTATGAGTAGGAACCGACTCCACGGCACTTAACAACGACAACAACAACTGTTGGATGCACGGAGGAGATTGTAATCATTGCAATGAAATGATGAGTGTAAAACCGATGTTCTCCCATGTAAACTATCACTCAATTTACAATAAAAACTTAAAAAACAAATAAGAGTGTGGGTCTTAATCCCACAGGGCATGTTGGATTGCTGCAGTCACTTCTCTGTACCAGGTCTTGTTACTTGCCCTGTAGTTGAAGACAGAGAGGAGAGAGAGATGTTCCATCTGAATTTTGGCCAAGGAATCCAAGATTTCTGGTTCCTGTTGCTTCTGGCCCAGACAATCTCCAGATAAAGCGGCAAGGCCAAGGGCAGAGTAGTCTGAGTGATGGCAGTGATTTTATCTTGGGAACAGTTAGAATTGTAGAGAATTGTGTATATCTCACCATCAAGCTGATAGTCTTCTCTTTCTAGGCCATCTTAAGAGAAAATGAACTTCAGTGAACAGAGAGGAGGACTTCAGAAAGGAATGCCAAGCAACCAGACATGAAAACCAGGCATTCAGACATTTCTCATTCACGGTTCTTTTATGGAAACAGAAGAGAGTATGATGTAGTTTCCTTCATGGTAAAAGAAGAGAGTATGAGATAGTTTTCAACTCTGCTTTGAAATCTTCTTTATAGGATGGGACTCCCATTCTAATCCATAAGATGTCATCATAACAACCACGCTCCTCATAAAACACCGGCTGGTTCCTGCAAATGCTCCTCTCACTGGGGAGAAGCTCTCTCCCTCATCACAGAACCGGAGATCTTTCTCCTCTAATTTCCAAGCTCCCCAGAAGAACTAGATGTGCAGGGTTATGAGGAATGACAGGTTCAGTCTTCGTAGCGGCAATTCCAGATGAGATGAACAGAGACCAGCATTTTCCCTGAATGGCAGGGGTCCTCATTTGTTGAGGAATCAGGGTCCTTGACTGTGACTCCCTCCCAGCACGCACACCTGCACATCAGGTGCAGTACAGCTTTTCTTCTGTGGCTGGGATGAGGCTGCCCCGAACCAGTCCATTCATTAGGTGAGGAGTACATGTTCCATCATCTTTGCAGTCACTGCCTGATTTCCCCTCGTTTGGTCAGAAGTGAACCAATAAACCTTATATCTTCATATTTTCAGAGGAGTTCTTTCCAGCTACCTGATTTGAGAATGCTTTTAAGTAGTAAAAAAAAAAAAAAAAAGGGGGTGTGTGAGGGGACTGAAATGCAGGCTGGTGTCTGAGTGATTTGCAAGCTCTCTGAAATGCTTGGCAGACTCATTGACAGACAGCATCAATTCCCCGCACGGATAACCCGCCGTTTGCTACTGGTTGGATGGTGCATTTCAAAATGGAGCCTTTTTTTTTTTTTTTTTCTCTTTTAAAAAATGTCAGTCACTAATGAATGAAAACGAGAATTCATTTTTTCTTGGGCTAATACTCTCACATAGCTGCAGTCTCTGACTTTCTGGACTTTGCAAATAACATTTACACACATACACTCTCTCTCTCTCTCTCTCTTGCCTTCTTGGTTTCTGTGGAACTTTAATTTTTCACAGTTTTAGCCCTTATTCAAGTCTGGCTTTCTTTGGTAAGACCAGATTAACTAGCCAAAGTTGGAATAGGAGAGAAGTCTTTGTAGATGAGGTCCAATGGTCCTGTTGGACAGGGGCCCAAGGTTGACACACAGTCCCTTCTGCCCCCTTGTTGTGTCCAACAAGGCTACTGACCTACTGTTGCTGCGACCCATCTTCCCTCCCTTCAGACCAGCATTTCTTGGCCACAACACTAGAAACATTTTGAGCCCGATAATTCTTTGTTGTGGCAGGCTGTCTTGTGCATTGTAGGATGTTCAGCAACATCCCTGGTATCTCTCTGATAGATACAAGTAGCACTTCTTGTTCTGTGATGACAACCAAGAATGTCTCAGTTTTTACTTTTTGATAGTAGATGTGCTCAAGTCAGCCCCTGTACTCATAATGATCCTATGGACAATGACACCAAATGATGCCCCATTATACATCATCCCCATGACTGGTTTCAGATCTGGCTCTTGTGCTCTGTGGGGGTTTTTATTGGCCGATTTTGGGCAGTAGATCACCAGCCCCTTCTTCCTGCTCTTAGTCTGGAAGCTCTGTTGAAACCTGTTTAGTTAGCATCACAGCAACACACAGGCCCCCAGTGAAGGACAGGCAGTGGTTGTGTGAGTTGCATTAGCCAGGAATCCAACCCAAGTCTCCTTAATGAGAGGTGAGCATTCTACCAGGAAGCCACCACTGGCCCCATAGAGACATCTCTAGAATTGCCACATGTCCACTGGGAAGTAGGGGACAAAATTATCATCAGCTGAGAACTGGTGGTAGAAGACTTTTGTCTGCACTCCTAGAGTGGGCGTTCTGAAAGAAGAGTTGGGACAACTCAGGGGGAGAAGTGCAGAAAGGGGAGGAAATGGAGAAGAAGATGGGCTCCAGGTACTACAGCCTGTGTCGATACCTGGAATCATCTGGAGAGCCTTGGCAAATATCTACTAAAACCCTGATTCAGTTGGTTCTAGGATGTACCCTGTGCCATCAATATTTTTTGCTTCTTAAGTATCTGTTGCTATTGTTGTGTGCCATGGAGTCTGTTCCAACACATAGCAACCCTATAGAGTTTCTGAGAGCAGATTGTGGGTTTGAACTGCTGACCTTGTGGGTATCAGTCTCGTGCCTATTCTATAGTGCTACATCAACAGCTAAGGACACTTCATTGAACAGCCAGAGGTGATGATACTGCAAGCTATGCTGCTGGTATTTCAGGTACCAGCAGGGTCACCCATCGTGAACAGCTTTCAGTGAAGCTTCCAGACTAAGACAGTTTGGCAATCTATTTCCTAAAATTGACATGAAAACTCTATGAATGTCAGCAGAATGTTGTCTGCTGTAGTGTTGGAAGACAAGCTTTCTGAGCTGGAAGACTGTACACAGTGCAGTGGTTCCAACAATGGACTTCAGCAAGATGGAGACGATGGTTTGTTGTATGGTACATGGATGTGTTGTACATGGATAAGTTGTACATGGCTATTTTGTACATAGATGTATATGGATTGAATCATTGTTGTTGTTAGGTGCCATCGAGTCGGTACTGACTCATAGAGACCCTATGCACAACAGAACGATCCTGGGCCAATCTCACTATTGTTGCCATGCTTGAGTCCATCAATGCTGCTACTTGGCCAATCCATCTCA